>NC_135517.1:11452500-11752500 GCF_051989575.1 Stigmatopora nigra | reverse complement strand
CCACCACGGAGCCGAAGTCGCCCAGGTTGCCCCATGACACGGCGCACTCCACCACCTTCCCGGACCAGTGTTTCTTCTTCTTCAAGGTTCTGGACATGATGCCTTTCAGTCACGTGCCAAAAAAACAAAAGTCGAGTAGAAGCACGTTTTTTTAGGTGCTCTTCTTTAAATGTCACGGCCTAATGAAGCCGATCCAATGAATCTCCGGCCCGGTTCATCTCCCCGAGTCATTCCCACCGGTGGAAGGCGGAGTGGAGGCTCATCGGCGCGGTCATTCCAACGAGCGTGAGGGCGAGCGCTTGTGCGTAAAACGCCGAAGAAGCGGTGCAATCACGGCGTCGCTCTCCTCCGCGTTCAAATGACAAATCGAAGCAAAAAATAGGACGGATCGGGATCATAAAACGACGTCCGATGAAGATGCAGATGATCCAAGTTCAGGCGAGAGACGCCGTTGTGGACGCGTGCGATTCCAGTGCGGCTTTGAACGCACCTGGCTCAGCCGAGACTCGTTTCAAAACGTTACGCCCCCTTTTTTTAATCGTTGGACGCACTGACGCCTTGTTTGCATTTGCACGGGCGCTGACGATAGCGCCTTCTTGTGGACAATGAAGGGGATCGAGTGACAGTGTCCTTAATTTCACCTTAAAATTCATCAATTTTATTTGATAGTACAGAGTGGAAACCATTATCGTTGCTACCCTGTTTTATCATAACGACAATTGCTGCATGTAGGAAAAATACGAACGCCGTGAAAAAACTAGGAGTACAGCAAGAAAATCATTGAAATGATATTTACATGCAATAATATAGAAAACAGATGTCAGTCAAAACATGTTGAATCAAACTATGTTATAATGCAAAAACTAAGATCCATGAAGAATGCCTAGTGATTTAAAAATTAATTCATTAAGTATTACATTCAATACTGAGTGCATAAATTAATTTATTGTAGGTATAGAAAATGACATCACTTTTGACAAATGCTGTCCATCAAAGGGTTAAAATAAAACATGCCCATAACTCAAATCATAAGATCAATCGTTGAGAATTGGCTGACTTGGGTTACGATAGCTATGAAAAGAATTGAGCTCGTACTTCGAAGCACCACAGCTAAAAAAAAGTGTGCCAAACGTGATTGATGAGGCCATCAAGGCTTGCATAGCGCCACCTATTGATCAAACAAAGGAGCAATTTCCTGCTCCAGTTGGCAGATTTGTGTTCAGTAGGCAGAACGCCATATTACACCCTTATTTTTGGGTTGTCTGCATCTAACAGCATCGACGCGCATACCCAAATCATTCATGAATTATTAGCACTTGTCTCCTAATCTGCAGATTTGCCTTATTTTCCCATGCAAGTTTCATGAGCTTGAGCATTCATGAGACATTGTTTATTGGATACAGTTCTGTAGAAAGGTGCTGAAGAAGTGGTTTATTAGGAGAATAAAGAATATACAGTAAATGTCATTCATTTTTTTCTGCTTCAATGATAAACGGGGGTACTTACGCCTCAGTGGAGCAGCCTGGTGTCAGCACTCTTGACTCATAAATGTCATATGTCAGTGATGTCATCATAAGCAGTTCATTAAAGGTGATGACAATTTAAATAATGTTCTTTTTTTGGGCATCAAACTAAAGTATAATTTTCTGTATGTATATATGCTCAGACAATGTGTATTATTGTCAACGACTGCATAACAAGATGCTTTCTTTTTTATTAAACATGCTTTATACAATGTACAAGGTCCAAAAATAGAATTGGAAATAAACTTCAAGAATACAAAAAGCAGCACAATAGCCAGAGCCTTTTTTTTTTTACTATAATGGTAAACTTTGGTTAAAAAACACAACAACAAAAAAAGTGGCATTGAGATGATAAACAACATAATGTAGGTCACATGGAAATGTACAGTAAGTATACAATGTAAAGTGATGTCATGTGGCTCCTTTAGGCTTACTTTTGAAAGCATTTCAATGTAAGACACAGAGATGTTTTGAAGTAGAACAAAAGAAACAAATGAGGAATGTGTCATTTCCAATGTCATTTAAAAAAAAGTAAACTTTTCTTTTGAAATGTAAATGCACATAAGGCTTCCGTGGTTTGACTGCTTACTAAAACAAGCACTGTGGTGGGGAAGGAAAGACCCTCTGTCGTACCATTGTAAATCTGTGAGGGTTTACATTAGGAAAGTACCAATTTGCGACAAAACACAGAAGGACTTTGAACAATAACGTCCGGGAGCGGATGAACAAATTCCGAGTGCAAAATGTGATGTAAAAAGTTGACTAGCAACCAGTCCAAAGTATAGATGAATTGACATACATCAGAGTGGCTAACATTTCCATATCTTCTTCTGAGGTTTAATTAAGTTTCAGTGTTCGTTTGTAAATCCCACCAGAACGTTCCTGCGTAAAATAATGAGTACCAAACCTATTTTAAAAAGGAGAAAAAGCATCAAATGTAAGCTGATCGATTACTAGCCTGTACATCCGTGTATAAAAGCATACATTCTACACTTTTTCACAGTGCCAATGCCATTTCTGTACAGGAGGACTGTGGGTTCAGGAATAATAAACGATCACCATTAAATTAAGTGCCTGTGAGAGGTGAAGGGAAAAAAGGATCAGTGCGGGTGTCACCTCAATACAGAGGACGCTGTCATAAAAAATAAAAATAAAAAAAGAAGACGATTGTCAGGAAAAAGCTCCTCCCGCTCCATAAATGCTTGAATAGGAAGGTCGAGAGTCTTTTCCTATGTAATGGTGGCATCAGCCTTCGGTTGTGGTGTGGTCGCTGATATCTCACGGACACTCCCGTGCGAAAATGTCCCTCCCGAATTTACATTCGCTACGTCCACGGGAGTGACGGGTGGAGGATGCTGCATAAACACTCCGAATTGGGAGAATCTTTGGCAGAGTGTTGAAGGAGGTAGTGGGTGCAGAGGGAGGACTAAGTGGAGGTGTGGTCTATGTGGGTGCAGGGTGGTCCTGAGTGTTAGTCCTTTTGGGGGGTAGTCTATGGATTTGCGTGCTTGCCGGCGTGTCCCCCGCTGGAGGAAGTGTTGTCCTGTGAGCGGTGGGGCCCCCTTGAGGTTTGGAGTTCCTCCTTTCGCCCCACAAGGAGTTGCTGTGGAAGTCTGAAGAGAAATATTCAATTAGATAAGAAACACAATTTTAAATGGGAATTTCTTTTTAACAGCCTTGATATTGATGCCTAGTTAAAATAAAATATTTCACTCAGAGTTGACTAATTAACTTATTCATTGTGAAAGGTGCTTATCGCCATCAATGGCAAGAATACACACTGTGCTTATGAGGAATCTAGTTGTGAAACCCTACTTTTGCAGGGAAAGGCAGAAAATCCGTACTTGGCATGAGTCGAGGCAGCTTGAGGAAGCGGCCGTTTATTACAAAAGTGGCAGGACTGCACACTTAAAAAAAATATATAGGGTGAAAAGTGCTCTGTGATTCATATTCCCGGAGGGATTTTCTGAAAGCATTGGCAAATTGGGAGGGGAGGCACAGTATGTAGCCTTTAAATTAATGATTAAAAAGTTTTACAAAGCCAAATTACCCTAGTTTCATTCCCGAGCTTTCAAAGAACTTCATATTGATCTCCTTTTTGCTGCCTAATGGGAAAAGTCTTGTTTATCAAGCGACAAACTATTTAAATGGATGAAATGTTTGAAATTATTAATGCAATGCCAACACCACTCATACATTTTTCATGAGCTTTTCGGAATTCTTTTTCATATATTCACTGAAATTACAATTGAACACAACAGAGCTGAAATCCACTGTAAAGGGAAGGCACTGTAAAAAAAGAAAGAATTTAGCAGTGTACACATCTTACCGCAGTCATCCATTGAAACTCGGCTGCTCGGCCTTTCGGGGTCCCGTCTACCGAAGAGGTGCTCCAGAGCGGCGTCTTCTCGCCGAGCGCGCTCACCGTAATTCGGCGGCTCTTTATCCGGCACGTCCTCTTCGCCCAGGTAGGCGTACGGACAGTAATCTCGCGTTCGAGAGTAAATGTTGGCATTGTCGTAGCAGTCGGAACAGATGACCAGGGAACCTGCTCCACCTAAATATAAAATATATGCTAAAATGATTTCCTTCCATTTTTTCATCGCATAACATGACATATAGGTGTAATGCAAAAACTTCCTTAGGACATCCGTGTGATTAACAAACCTGATAAGGCTCCAGCTGGTCCATCGCGAGCCTCCCCGGGCTGGAATCCGCCGCGGCCTGCGAACAGAGAACCCGCTCTGCAGTGGAGCCGGCCGTGAGCGTCCGTTTCTGCTTCGCTGCTTGCGTCTCCATAGCAACCACCTGGGATGCAGACGGGAAGGAGTTAGAGAATCGCACCACGAAACACTAACTCATCAGGTGCCATTGACGAAATAGTATTCATTTTGACACAGAGACAAGATAAATAAGTGTGTGTGCTTTGGAATAAAGTGAACTTACTGTCTGCACTCTTGTGAATGTATCCATTGGAGAGAGGAGGCATGAGTTGTTGGTGGCTGCCAGCTTCAGAGTTGCTGTAGCCTTCTGGAGGCTCTGACAAAGTCCCTTGAGAGGAAAGGTAGCTTGGGATGTCTGGCGGCAAATTCATCTCATCTGGGGAAGGAAAACAACATATTTGAATGCAAAATGGTTCAGAATTGTTTGGTTTCTTCCCATGACAATAGCCTAGCAACACCATTTGCAAACCTGTGTTGGTAATGCTGTAGTCTTCACTTTTCCTGCGCATGTGATAGATGACGATGACCCAAACCAGCGAGGTTCCGACCACGCAGCACACGACTACGATCACCACGATGCCCATGGTGGTCCAGCCGTCCTGGTCGTACGCGGCGCCGGTGTCGCAGTTGGGCGACGGCGACACGCCCAGGTAGATGTGTCCACGCTCGGTTCCCAGCGTATTGGACATAATGCAGGTGTACTTCCCGGCGTCGCTGTGGCCGGCGTCCACGATGATGAGGAGCTGGTTGGCGGCTGCGAAGAAGTGTCGCTCGGTGAGCACCAGCGGCCCGTCGTCTTTGGTCCAGTTCAAGCGAGGGGCGGGGCTGCCTCTGGCGATGCACTGAAGCACGGCAGTTTCGCCTCTCGCCACTGTTCGGTCTTCCAAGGGCCGCATAAACGAGGGAGTTTCTGAAATAGGGGAAGAGGACTCAGACCTGCCTTGTAATAGCGGGATTGTCGACCGCAAAGTAGTTGTCGGTCAAAATCAAAAACTCACCCAGGACAGTAAGAGTGGCGTTGGCTGACAAGCTGCCAGCCGCGTTCTGCGCCGTGCAGCTGTACACGCCCATGTCCTCCGCCTTGACTTTGGCGATGAAAAAGATGTCGTCGTCGGGCATCACGTGCATCCTGCGCTCGCGGGCGGCCGGAAAGTCGGTGCCGCCGTCTTTTTGCCAAGCAATCTGTGGCGAGGGGTGGCCCTCGGCGGCGCACTCCAGCCTGGCCATGGTCCCGGTACGGATTGTCAAATCCATGGGGGTTTTGAGGAATAACGGCAGCTCTGTGGATGCATTGGGTAAATGTTAGACTATTGTGCTTATCTGCTGGACTGCTAGGCCAAACCGATAATCGGCTGATTAAGGTAAAAATGAAACACCAAAAGCTAAATCAATAAATTATATCACATTTCAAAAAGTTAGGGCAAGGGGTCGACTGAAAAGTAGGTTGGTCAAAAATTGGCCAACGAGTAATCCTTTATAAAAAAATAAAATCGGCAAATATCGACACTCAATTAATCGTCAACAAATCTGTCGTAAAACTGTTGCCAACAATCAATGACTCTTTTGATTGAGATAATCCTGCAGTCTCAACGCAGTATGTCGACAATTAAGGTAGTCTTCTAAAAATATTCAATAGTGACATGCTCACCATTTACAGTGAGCTTAGCCCTGTTGGAGTAGTTGGCGCCAAAGTGGTTGGACACCACGCACTGGTAGCGGCCCTCGTCGGTAAAGTTGACGTTGAGGAGGTGCAGCATGGTGGTGTAGATGAGCTCGCCTTCCTGGTACCGGGCGTAGTTTTGGACCTCAGCATCGTATAGCACCTCGCCATCTTTCCGCCACGCCGTGCTCATGGGTGAGTCGCTGCTGCTGGACGCCACGCAACTCAGAGTCACGTTGTTGCCGCGCAGAGCTATCGATGTTTCAGGGTGAGTGCTGATTCGAGGCTTGGGGAAGTCGTCTGTGGAGGTGAAAAAATTGCATTATTGCGTTGCATTTATATGATATGGGGGGGGGGGGTCTTTTTAAAAAGTATGTATATGTATATGTGTATATGTGTATGTGTATGTGTATGTGTGTGTATATGTATATGTATATGTATATATGTATATATGTATATATGTATATATGTATATATGTATATATGTATATATGTATATATATGTATATATGTATATATGTATATATATGTATATATGTATATAAAAAATAAATAAATAAATAATGTGAGAGCAAGAAAATAACCACAAACTGAATAACAGGAAATTTCATGACAACAAGGTGATACACAATCAACACTGACCACAAACAAAGTCATCTAGGTTGATAGAAAGGACATCTTGACCGAGCAGGATGACCGGATGAGCGCAGAAGGCGGTGACGGAATGAAAGAAGTGGCTATTGGTGACCCAAGGTCCAAGCCACTTCATGTGACAGTCGCACAGCAAGCTACTCGTGTTGAGGATACTAGAATAAAACAAAAAAATGGATTGGGACCAAAGTTCTTATTTTTTATGAGCTAAAGTATATATTTTTAATACTTACAACACTTTGAGCTTCGTATGCAGCAAAGCCTCTGGGTGTATTGACATGATGTCATTTTTACCAAGATCCCTGACAACATACACATAAAAAAGGTGGTTTGCAAACAATTGGACCACAATAAATCAATGAAACAACAGTGAAAGTCCTTCAATACAGAAGCAGCATTTCACTTACAGGTGCTCCAACTCCTCCAGACCCTCAAAGGCTTTCTTGGTGATTGACTTGATTTTATTCTGTTGTAAGTTGCTGAAAAGCAAAAGGTTGGACAGTGAAGTTGATGCTTGACAACCAACTTTTACTGAAATAAATCCCAACAATTTAGTGGGTGTTCTCACAGTGTGTTCAGCTTCTTCATTCCATCAAAAACACAAATGGAGTCTTCAATGGCCCAGGAAATTTCATTACTGTGGATGTCTCTGTCAAAACAAAGGTCACATATTGGGTTAGAAACACAAATAAGGCCAAACTTAAAAATGATAACACCTTACACCTTCCCCCTCTACAAGACAACCCCCAAAGTCACGCTATCAGTGGACTTGTGTTTCGACAAGTGGGGAATGAACTGGCCCCTCATTTGTCCACAGACCATGCGGGACCGAGCTCCTTTTGTCCGACCCTCCTCACGCTTGGCCACTTCTGAAAGAACTCCTGCATTCTCTCAATTCCCTTCTTACATGAACGCACCCATGCTGGCATGTCAAGCTTTTGCAGCTGACCTCCTTCTCCTGTCGCAAATAACGAGTTCGCAACATTCCCCTCACAGGTGGATATACGATGACGAGGCTACATTTTTTGCAATTCATTCAATTTTTGCCATGGGAAAGGTTTGGCCTATAATTGCAAGATTTTACAATTGTTGACAATCAGAACCTGGACAGAATATTAAAAGCAAAATCATCTTAAAAACTAGATGGAGTGTTTGGTGGATGAACAGTGCAGATGACAAGAAAACAACAAGATGTTGGAGGATTCTAGAAAAAGAGTGTGGATTTAAACTGCATGGTTCAAATGCCAGTTCATATTTTGCACTTTCAAGAGGCACGAGAAGTGAAAAGGCAAAATCTGTCAATGGCATTGCATCATAAAAGCAAGATCAGAAAAAAAATGTAGGTCAATTTCTGTGATCAGGTTCTAGCGTATTTCCTCAATCAAACATGACGTTTTTTTTTATAATTGGCCACTTGGAGCTTCATCTGCAGTGTAAATCCAGCCTAAGGTGATGATCGTGAAAACATGAGAGCAACACAGACCATATGAGTGAGTGCAGACTTGAAATTGTGAACATTTCTACCGTTATCCTCTAATGACTAGAGAAGTGCTACACACTAAAGAGTGATGCAAACAAACCTGCCATCTTCCTTCAGAATGCACAGAGATTAAAAGTGAGTTATAAAATATTATTTCTTGAAATTGCAATTATGTCAAACAAAAACAAATATTCAATAAGACATGTTTTCTTCAGCAGTTTATGGTGAATTACATAAAGGATGGCTCCCGGACTTAATGGGTTATTCTTAAAACATAAGGTCATACTTACAGTGTGCGCAGATTGGCCAGGCTGCTAAACACCCGCTCCCCCACGTGGCTGATGGAATTTTCGGCCAGATTCAGGGTCTCTAAGAGACCCAATCCCACAAAAGCGGTCTCCTCCAGTCTGGTTAGATGATTGAAAGACACGTCCCTGCAAAAAGACAAAAAAATATTTACTACCATTGATGGCAATTGACATCCAAATGGTTTAATTGCGAAAGTTCGGGAGCGAATAATATGCAAATAATGTAATTCCAAATGAATCAGACGTCTTCGCTCGTCAATGGCAGTGAACGGAAATGAGAACACACTCACAGTTCCTCCAGTTTTTGGCAAAACTCCCAAGCGTCTGGTCGGATGACGCTCAAAGCGTTCTGGCTCACTCGCAGGATACGCAACATGCGTAGGCCGTATAGCCAACCTTTGTTCACCTCCGTTAGGTTGTTGTGTTGAAGTTCCCTGAAAGAAAAACTGGGTTTAACAATAGTGTTCCAATTAAAGAGTTGGGACGATAGAAATTATCTACTTACAGTTCTTCCATGTTGATGAGTCCAAAAAAGGCTCCATCCATGAGCTTGGTGATGCCATTTCGTTGCAGCTTGAGTGAGCGCAACGAGTCCATCCCCTTGAATGTTAGGCTGTCCACAATCTTGATCTTGTTCCGCTTCATTTCACTGATCAAGTCATACGGATGTTGCCGTGTTGTTGATTTTTTTTCCTTTTTTTTGCATCATTGAACATCTGAGCGTGTGTACTCATCCGATGATACTTACAGAAACTGCAGACTGGAAAGTTTAAAGACTCTGGATGGAAGTGCTGTCAATCTGTTCCTGTTGAGCTTCAACACCAGCAGGGAGCTGGAAATGTTGTCAAAACAACCCGGCTCTAGGAGGCTGATCTTGTTATTACTTAAATTCCTAAAAGGAAACATTTTTTTAAAAATGTTCTGCTCTTGCCGTTGTGCTTTAAGCACACAAAACTTGAGGACTTACAGATACTTCAATTGCATGGAGGGGAAGGTTCCCATCCTGATCTCTAAAAGGGAATTGGACGTCAGGTCCAGCGTCTCAAGAGACTCGTAGGGCAGCAGTTGATGCATCAAGAGCTCTGCGATGTGGTTGTGTATTCTAAATCATGCAAGACATATGCAAGTGTGAGTCAAGATGGAAAATTGCTCTATTATTTATTCATGTTTGCAGATTAGAGAGGGAAAATGACGCAAATAATCTTCAACTACATGCGTAATTGACCATGTATTACCACTTGGATGACTCTATGGAGGATGAGAGAGATGAAAGGTGATTTAATTTATTTATACTTACAATGACAGTGATGAGATGTTGGCAGAAGCTGCACCAAGGATGGGGAACATTGTCAGGTCATTGTGGTTCATTGATCTGAAACAAAAGTTAAAAAGACATTATCGTCAATGGTTGCCAAACTTTTACATTAAGTACTAGCCAACAGGTTTGATTATGTTAAAGTATATCTAATATTGCAATTTGAGCTACTGTGACATCATGCAACATTGAAAACTAACAATGCACTGAAACTAATGCATTTCTGTTGATAGAGTGAAAATTAAATACAATAAATCTCAATTAAAATATAGTCTGACAGATTTATTTTTCAGACACTGGAGAATTGAATTGATTGATGTTACATCTAGAGAGAGGAAAAACATGAATTTGATGTATTCATTCTACTTTATTGTTTGTATTTAGTCTGTTAGGGTTTTTTTCCCAATATGAGAGCATTTAATAAAGTGAACAATGTTCATATTTCATTATTTGACGTCAGTTATCGAGATGCTCTTCCAGTTTGGAGCAATTTTAGCGCACCCATGTTAACTTAACAAGCCACTTACACTTGGCTGATCCCTTCCGGAGCGTCCGATGGAGCCGTCAAAAGCCGTTTCCGATCGCAGTCCAGCACCCCGATCTCGTCCGAGGTCGTGGAGCAGGAGCAAAGAGCCGGACACGACTCGAAGGCCCATGCATTCACACTGAGAAGCACGAAGACGAAGGCCGAGGGAAGGGGACAACATTCCGCCATTTTAAATGGCCTCCAGCTACTTAGCTATTTCGTTTTACTTTACTATTTCCTAATCCTCCAGTCGATGTGATCCCGTAACTTTTGTTTGGTCAGGCAGAAACTTGCGTGAACGCCATGATATAATCCTGGTTTCGATCGGAGCTTTTAAGAGGAGTTTAGGCCCAGTTTCAGCCCAGCATCTTGGCACTGATTCTTCCTTTTCTTCTCCTTCCCCGTGCTTGGAATTCCTTCCGCTCAGATCTGGACTGCCGACACACAAATGCAACTTTCTCAAGCGCCACGTTTCTTCCATGCCATGTACGCGTCCGGTTGCTTTTTAGTTATTTAGCCAGGTTGTTCAAAAAGATTTGGCATCATTTCGGCTTCTCGATGCGTCCATTGAGAATAACAAAAGCGCCCGATGTTGATGACATGAGATATTTCCAGGTACCACCCCCTTTTTCCTTAGGAAAATCTGGAGGATTCTATTGGCTCAGATAGAAGTTTGTCAAAGATGTAGGCGAATTTGATTGGCCGATGTAATAAATAGGTATTTTACTAAAAGATATAAAATATACTGTAGTAGTATTTCTACAGAATTGTTGTGTGAATGATTTGACAATTCAAGTTTAAATAAATAGAAATGTTTTGGTAAAAATGTGTCCATTGAACCAAAAATGGGAAAGTTGTTCTCTTTTTTTTTGCAGAATGGTATGTTTTACCATTAAATAAAGTATTGTCCAGTCCCTAACTTTATCCAAACTAACTCCATTAGCAAGTATTGGTACTACAAGTGCTTGTGTTGGAATTTAAAAGCAAGTGCCAAAAAACACATTTTTGGTAATACGTCCACTCTGCAGCAGCAATTAACCTTTGCCATCCTTCCCAGTCCAAGCGAATTGGACGTTTGTCGCATCAATGTCAGCGTATGAGTCAGTGTATAAACTGCAAAAAAATGTGACCACAAGAGGGAGCTCTTGGCTCAAATTGAACCTTAGATTTTTTAAATGTGTACAGAACAAAAAATAAAATAAAAACAAAACAAAAAAAACAGCAGACCGTAATAGTTGTCAAAATAAAAGTATGAAAGAGTTAGTGACTATTAAAATGTATATAACATGTACAGTGGACACCTCACTAATAAGCGGATGATGGGCCTGAAAATGAATGAATTTTGGTTGAGTACTAATGTATATTTTACCGAATAGTGGGAGCAGATAATTAATTTAACTGAGAATCTGGAAGAAATAAAAATATGGTTTATGTGTATTGATCTTTAGAAAAGTTGGCCTCCTCTAAACTTTTCTTCCCAAGTTGTGTTGACTGTAAAGTCATTAAGATAAGCAATTACACAACACAAATCAAAAATCAAAACTGTCAGAATTGAAGCCACGATTAAAGCATACAATTCATCTTCTGCCAAAAAAATAAGGGAACCAAAATGAAAAAAAGAAGGTGTGCCTTGAGCGTGCATATACAGTAGAGCTGGCTTTGCACTCCACCTTACTCATTTTACAGCCTAGAAAAAACAGATCACACAAAAGCAGTTAAGTCTGCAACAAAAAAAAGCAATAAAAACTACTGCTAGTAGCCATGTCTCTACAAAGCTCTTCCACTAATGAACACAGAAGTTCAGAATATCAACGTACTCTTCGCCTGGATCCAGAAAGGCCACAGAAAGTTCTCTATGTGCAAGGAACCACCTTGAAGGCGAACCTGGGCAGGTAAGCCGCGGACGGGTGTGAAAGCAAATTATATTACAGAGATGCATTATTCCTATCTTCTGAGGTTCGATTGTGTAATATTAATCCATTAGATGATCATACTCTGTGATTAATTAGACTTTGCACTACTAGATTAATTATAATCATATATTTTTGTATTCTAATAAAGTGGTGTTATCCTAAATAAATGACCCCCGTCAATGGTGGGAGGTAATTCAATTCCCAGAGCAAAATTAACACTGGCCACTTTAAAAATACCGATATATTTTAAGGGTTTTGGAGGAATGTATGTGTATTTTTATGAAATGATGTTTATACAGTCATGACTAAATATAGGGATAATACACACTTCAAAGGTTTATCTTTAACCCTTAAAATATACCCATCTTTAACCTTTAAAGCAGGGGTAGTGAACCTATGGCTCAGTAGCCATATGTGGCTCTGCATATGGCTCTCAGATAATCTGTCAGTTAATATATATGGTTATTTTGAACACACCAATAGGGGCATCAAGTTGCTACATCTGGCGCCACTTTAATAATATTTTTTTTAATTAGATGACTCTATACATTCCGTGATTAGCGACAGCGCCATCTGCTGCATATGGACAAAGTCCACCATCCGAGTAATTTAAATAAACCACTGGACAGACACTAATATACACAAGTGAAGAGTAAATAAAACCTTGATGTATCTTAGTATCAGAGTATAGAGTAGTTTAGGAAATAAACAAAGTAGACTCAAGGTGAATGAGAGGGCAGGAGAATAAGCAATACTATATGTCACGTGACTAGCGTCCACTGCTTCGACCAATCGCATCTTGGGTTTGAAAACCTGGTTCGCTCCCACTATTGCGCGTCACTTTTTATTCTCGAGGAACTGCGTGTCCGGTTCAAGGTTCAAATTCACCGGACAGAAACAATGTTTCCCCCTCGCACTCTCAGACTTGATCATGACAAAAGTGTAAGGGTCGTTTACGTGGTGGGATCAACGCTTCACGTGGCAGTCAACAGGTAAGTCTGGAAAAAAAAGCACACCTGGAGTTATGTATATTGCGCATATTAGGTTATTAATGATGCATTTTACTGTGTTGTCCTCTGCATGGTGCCGTTTGTTTCATTCATTAAGTGCAAAATATGCAAATAAACTGCACACAGCGGTGCTTAAATAACTCAAAACATTGAATATTGTTAAGAAAAATGTGAGGACATTATTTTTCGTTCATGGAATCTTAATTTCTTAATTGAAAATCCCTTTGTCGTTGAGATTTTGGGCTGCCTAACTCATCTAAAACTCAATTTCTGAGTATGGAATATTTTTTTTACTGTTTTTGCATGTTGACACGGAATGCACAGTGACAAGTCAATACACACATGCTGCTGTGGCCCACAGAAAAACAGGCCGTCTATTGTTTCCACTCAAACACCAGAGACTTTGTTGTCCCGCATAATCTGTCATCCAAACGGCACCCGACACAGCACATCCAAGTTGAGACCGGTTTACCGGGAAATTTCAAAATTAAATGATGCACACACATTCACGGCTTTGGATTATTTTTCTCCAAGAGTATCTATCACCCGCCAAAGGGGCTGCATGTCCAAGCAAATGGAAGAATGCTACAATCAAGTCAGGGCACGTTAAGTTTAGAATGTCCCGTATGGGGGCGAGTTTCAGCTTTGGGATAAGTGAGAGGAGATGGTGTTTTTGGGATGAGAGTGTCTGTTGTTTAAACCATAGGACGGGGAGGGCCCAAATGCACCTTGAATCAGGTTAGGCAACAATGATGCTGGTTTAACATCCTTGTTTACTCTGGGCTTTATGGTCTCTTTGAAATGTGGAATATTAGCTGCTATGTCAACCACCTACTATCTACAACAGTACTCAGCAATGGTGCGAGACGAAAGCAAACAAAGACAAGAATACATTGAGGAAACCATGCAGGGATGGGAAAGGGTGCAAATGGGTGGAACATTTCAGTAGTAAATGGGGAAGAAAAACCAAATCCTTCAATTTCTCAGTTTATTTTCCTAAATGGACCAAAAATAAATGTCATAATGGTGTTAACGCATGGATATGAATGTCAATTTAACCAACTTGTAAACCAGATTTGCTCTCTATGATGACAAGTACAACACATTTGGTGTCGTAATGGTTCGAACCAAATTAGCTGCTTTTTCCAAAATTTAAGAAACAATACATCGAGTTGCAAGTATCAAATTCTGTCAAATGTGTTTCACAGGAGTGCACCCCCAAACTCTGCATTCTTCTCGGTGAAATGCACCCCCAACGTTCAGTACAGCATTGCCCCACCTACCCAGGCAGCCTCTCAACCTTACCCCCACTCTTTGGATGGGAAGACAATCCTGCTCATTTCGATGAGCAGGGCCAGCGAACATGAGAACGACAGCAAGGTAGTAGGACAGTAATGTGAGAAGGATGACATTAACATTATGTGTAAACCTGCTTTTTTTTTCAATCTGCAAGCTGTCAGTCCGATACTACGGACAGAATAAAGAAGTGTTAAGCACTGCCATACTGCACCTGACAGCACTTGGTATGCCAAAAAACAACCAACTCTTATGCAATGATATAACAGTATTGCGTGTCAATCAAATTAAATCGTTTGTGATGCAGAGATCTCTCTTGATGTCGATGCCAACCGAGATGGGGTTGTAGAGCGAAACAACCCTGATAAGGTGAGTTCATATGGAAATATTAATACCTACAATCGACGTCCAATCCATTTGAAATATTGGTGATTTCATTTTAAACTCAGGAGTCAAGTTTTTATAATTACTAGTTGGCTAGAATGCAGCAACGATGCAAATTGTGTAACGATGTTCACTGTGCGTGACAAAATGAATGTGCTGATGTATTTACAAGTCTATAAATCCTTGTCATATATAACTCGCACCAGCCCCCCTCAAAAAAAAATGCAAATACAAGTTGTATATGTCGCATTCCTGACCAAACCAGGAAAAACAAGTGACATATACAGTCTGGGCATACATAAAAATTCTGAATCTCTAAAAACAACACAACCTTGTCTGCATAAGCATAGCCATCAATCAATCCAGAGTCCATGTACTTAATAATTTTTCCAGAGAATAAAAAGATCTCTAAATGCGTGTCGCAACAAGATACATCGAGGTGTGCACAAAAAGTATGCTACATCTCTCAACTATGCATTACCTGAGGGAAATTACTATAATTACTGCACACAGCACATTTTAAGAAAAAAAAGAAAAAAAAAATATATATATATATATTAAACTCAAGTTTTGTTGACTGTAAAGTCATTAAGATAAGCAATTACGCAACACAAATCAAAAATCAATACAGTTCCCCCAGAATTAAAGCCATTAAAGCATCCAATTCATCTGCCAAAAAATGAAGAAACCAAAATGGAAAAAAAGGTTTGCCTTGAGCGTATACAATAGGGCTGGCTATGTACTCCACCTTACTCATATTACAGCCTAAAAAAAACAGATCACACAAAAGCAGATAAGTCTGCAAAAAAAAAAAAAAAGACAACAACAACTCCTGCTACCAGCCATGTCTCTACAAAGCCATGTCTCTACTGTGGATGAGATCTGGTGTCCTGGGTTCAAATCCAGATCGGTCCACCTGTGTGGAGTTTGCATGTTCTCACTGGGCCTGCATAGGTTTCCTCCGGGCACTCCGGTTTCCTCCCACATTCCAAAAACATGCATGGTAGACTGATTGGACACTCTAAATTGCCCCTAGGTACGCGTGTGAGTGTGCATGGTTGTCCATCTCCTTATGCCCTGCGATTGGCTGGCCACCGATCTAAGGTATCCTCCACCTCGAGCATGGAGCCAGCTGAGATTGGCTCCAGCACCCCCACCCCACACTCGAGACCCTAATGAGGATCAAAAAATTAGTTTTTATAATTAGGTGATGAGATAAGTTAATGGACAAACACACTGACGAACGCACACACACATTCTAAGAAATAGTACTATGTATAGATAGCTATTATCTGAAAATGCTGGAATAATCCAGATAAGTAGGAGTAATACTGCTGAATCTTCTTACTAGGGGTCTTGGAAGTGGGGTCCTAATGGGCATGGAGCCATCCTATTGGTCAACTGTGACTCGGAGCGACGTTATTTAAAAAAAATCGACAGTGAGGTGGACCAAATCTCCAAGTTGTCAGGTGAAATAGAAACATTGTACTTGCCTTTTTTTTGTAGTCTTTGTCATGTTTTTGTTCTTCCCCGCAGATCTGCGTGACATGTCCAAGATGGTTCTGCGGACACGAGGCCCCGCCAATCTTCCACCGGGCTACAAGCTCACTATGCACATTTCTCAGGGCCACGCGGAGAATGTCAGGGTTTACGGGCCCAAGCCTCACTCGTACGGAAATTTACTGTGTAAGTAGAAAAAAAAAAACCTGAGGCATTATGAGTCACATGAGCCGTTGAATTTATCATCAGTGTTTTTGTATTTGAGCTGGATTCTCGGGCGATTTTACCCGAGTGTTGACCAGCCAGGTGCTGTCCGGGGAAGTCCCATACCTCGGGGGTGTCGCCGAGATGACCTTTTACGTGGAAGGACTAACATTTCCGGACAAGGACTTTGATGGCCACATCTGTATCAACCTTAGCCTGCTGGAGCCCATTTGTCAAGTGAGAAAATCTTTTGTGAAGAAGAAAGGTTGAAGCTGGAAGGTTTTGTTTATATTTGATGCCATAAACCAAATCTGTTATATTGTTTCACATTGGAACATCCACCCAGACAGTCAAACATATATTAACATATAGCTTATGGATGTTTTTTATATGCACACTTGATCTGATTTCATTCAAATGGTAAAAATATAATGTTTATTTATAAATGTGAACCTTTAAGGATGAATACAGGTAAAGAATCAATATGAATGCAAAGAAAAATTGCATTGGGATTGTTATAGCGGAAAAGGTCCACTTTGTCTTTTTATTCTAATTATTAAATATTAATAATACACTGCTCTGATCAATATTAGCTATTTTTCTAATACCAACCCGTCAACAGGGTCTTCCCGAGACCCCAATTTTCACAGACACTGTCATGTTCAGAGTGGCACCATGGATCATGACGCCAAACACTTTACGCCCGATTGAGGTGTTTGTGTGCAGGTAAAAAAAAACGTTTAAAAGTAAATACTTATTCTTTCCTTGTCTTGCAAAAAGATGGCCGCATAAATCCCATTTTTCTTTTCTTCCTGCGAAGCACATCAGATAACTTCAGCTTCCTGAAAGGGATGAAAAATCTGGTGGCAAACAGTGGCAACAAGCTCAGAATCTGTCACGAATACATGAACAGAGGCGACCGCTGGATGCAAGTGAGATAACGGAATCTGTTGTTGTTTGTCTTTTTAGTTCATTCAGGTGTCAAAAGCTTAAAAAAAAAAAATAACAAAGCTGCCAGCTGGCTGGGAGAAATGCCAATAGTGATTTTATGTTCCTCTCGTGGCAGAATTCATAAGCAAAGAAAATGTCGATTTATTTGTAAAATAAAGCTGTAATCCCCCCAGGATGAGTTGGAATTTGGGTACATCGACGCACCACATCACCGCTTTCCCGTGGTCTTGGATTCGCCCAGAGATGGAGAACTTATGGATTTTCCTTACGCTGAACTACTGGTAAGTGACTTGGCTTCTTTCCTGATTGCATAATGTGAAATATTAAAGTAATTATTTGGCATTGAATGAGATTCAATCCATTTGAACTGCTGGAATTGGCAGATAAATGTCACATTACATCCTAATTTTTCAGTCCATCATAGATAAATTCTGTAAAATTGACAGTTTAAGATGCTATAGGTATTTTTTTCCTGTACTTTACGATGTCCCCATTTTTTTCAGTATTTTATTCTAAATTTGACAGTTATCAGCATAAACTTTGCAAACAATCCCTCAGGGCCCTGACTTCGGCTATGTCACAAAAGTGGCCCGCAGAAGAGACGTGAGCAGTCTGGACTCATTTGGCAACCTGGAGGTCAGTCCTCCTGTCACAGTAAATGGGAAAGAGTATCCGTTGGGAAGAATCATCATCGGTGTGGCATTTCCTACGTAAGCTCATTTTGCTTTGCCTTCATTTTGAGAATAGACACAAAATACACTGCCATTTCTTATTTTTTAGTGCTATCAAAGGACGAACCATGACCCAAGTGGTTCAGGACTTTCTGTGGGCGCAGAAGGTTCAAGAGCCTGTCGCTTTGTTTTCTGACTGGCTTGTCGTCGGACACGTGGATGAATTCATGACTTTTGTTCCTGCACCAGACAGAAAGGTAAAACCAATATTTCTCCCAAATATTATTGGCAGTTCTGCTTGGCAGTTTGGGAGAAATTCTATTTTCTTTTTCAGGGATTTCGTCTGCTGCTGGCCAGTCCCGACGCTGGCTACAAACTATTCCGAGGCCTAAAAAACAAAGGTCATGGACAAGCTAAACTCTTTGACGGTAGGTCCCTCCTTTTGGTTAAGTTTGTTTTTGTTTTCTAGCAGTGTAATCTTCCCTCCAAAGGGCTTCGTGACGTAAAACCAGTCACGGTGGATGAAATACTACATAACGAAGCCTTTCAAGCTGAAAACAACTATGTTCAGGTGATTGTTTGAATTAGAGAATTACCGTAGAAAGTTGAGATGATGGTTTCTTTTTTTTTTTTCTTGACCAGAGCTGCATCGACTGGAACCGTGACGTGCTGAAGCGCGAACTGGGTTTGGACGATGGGGACATCATCGACCTGCCCATCCTCTTCAAGTTAGAACAGAACATCGACCATGTGTCCCGAGCTGTGGCCTTCTACCCGGACATGGTATGGATTCATCATCATGTTATAACCATAAAGTTTAAGATTGTCATGAAAAGAGTTTGTGTATTTTGTTCAGTTATGTTATAACAATCATATTCGCCCGAATATAAGACGATGTTTTTTGCAGTGCAATAAGACTGAAAAAGTGGGGGTCACCTTATTTTCAGAGTCTAGACATCGTACTCATTCACAACTCTAGATGACGCTAGATAGTTTCAAGTCGTCTTATATTCTGGGCAATACAGTATGTCTTTGACTGTTTTGTGTTTCTGCCCGGTAATACCTTTTTCCTTTCAGGTGAACATGATTGTGCTGGGGAAAAACCTAGGCATACCCAAACCATTCGGCCCCAAGGTGAACGGTCGCTGTGCCTTGGAGACGGAGATGTGCTCTCTCATGGAGGGCCTGGGTCTCAACTGCACCTTCATTGATGACTTTGCCTCTTATCACCGACTCCTGGGCGAGGTCCATTGTGGCTCCAATGTGCGCAGAGAAGCATTTGACTTCAAGTGGTGGCACCTGGATATGTGATTTGATCCTGGGGCTGGGAAACATCACCTTGACACTCTTAAACATCATTAAACATCTGTCTTTATTTACACTCAATTCGCAAGGCAAAACTCTATTTACAAGCGTGTCTTTTTCACAAGCTGACAAGAACAGAAATATACAATCAGTTGAACACACAGCGCACTTTTTTTGGACTGTCCAAAGCACAGGCCGCTAGACGCATGGATGTGCCATTATTGTTGTGCCACATGGAGGCGCAAGCCATCTACGCTTCAATTGGGAACTTTACTCAAGTCAAATTCCAAAGTGAGAATGAAGAATTCCTTATGTGCCTTGCGTGTTACATTCAGGAACCTCTGAAAAAAACGAGCGCTCACATCACGCGACACAGTCGTCTGTAAAGGCAACCTCAACAGGAGTCACAGTGTAGTTCCAAAAAATGACAAAAACCTTGGGGGGATTTCTTACAGAAATACATTTGTGCATATATTTGCTCTCCAAATCGAACACTGCCTTCCAATACTAAAATATCTGCAACTAATAGAAAGTTACAGCAGCATTACAACGACATGGAACAACGAGTGATATGATTTCCAGAGAAAGCATTTACTTCTAAAAAAATGCTGTTCTCTAGTAGCAAAGCCTGGATTTTAGCCAAACTGCAACAAAAACTTGCATGGGCATGTAACTGAGTATGCCTTAACATATTATAATTTGATTTCAAATATCTTTAGTGTTATTAAAAAAACGATATAAAAGCAGAAAACGAGCTCCCTAAAAGTCAATTTGACAATTTTTAGACTAAAAGACTGCTTTTGATGGAATGTCTAACATATATATTCTGCAAATACACAAAAAAATGCCATTTTACTGTTAGTTACTAGTTTTCAATGACTGTTGACATATTTTTGAAAGGAGTGTGTACTGGAAGGATGACGAAAAATGCTCAAATAGCTTCCCATGTACCAAACATTTGACACTTGGAGTAAAAGGAAATCCACGTTGTACTTTGTACTGTTACGCAAAACTAAATAAAATGGGAATCACAACTAACGTGGCACCAGACTTTTGTTTTTTTTTTATCAAGAAGACTGTCACCGCGCACAGTAGCACTCACACAACAAACACAAAACAGTTGAAAATGCTTTGTTGCTGGTCGAGGTACTCCAGTTTTTTTTGTCTACATAGAGAAAATGGTCTACCTTTTTTTATGGACGTGTTGATTTGTGATAAATGCTTGTGTTGTCTTTCAATCCTGTTGGAAGCCAATGTGATGAATGCTGTTGATTCCTCAGATGAATGTAATACAAATGAGTCACACTGCTGCTCTATAAGGTCAACAAATGAAGCATTCTGTTAAAAAAAAATGACCATCTTTCAGTTTCTCTCAGTCCAAAATGTTTTAGACCTTCAAAAACCAGGATGAGGTCGCTCACTGACACACAGCTGTACAACTTCCAAAGTTTTTTGAGGGAGCAGGAATGACGACGACCTGACGTTTACGTCTTTGAAACTTGTGAAGTGGATCCGTGCGGTACACTTCCAGAAAAGTTCATCAGGCCTCATCCATCTCGATCGGTCGAGGAGCCATCGATGCATGATACCTTCACAAAGAAATCTGCCAAAAAAGTAAAACTTTTCACACTGGTAAGGGTGGATTTGAGCAGTTTTTCTCGTAAATAACCATTAAAGTATTGTTTATTTGGGTTATATTTCTTGGATGATCTACATTTTCAAGTTGGGGAAACTAAAGAAATAAAATATTTGCCTATATGGCAATGCTCCATTTTCATTCCAATACCAAAAACAATGCAATATATTAATTACATTGTGCAATATTTTAGAATTTACCTTGCCAGGACATGACCTTTTATATTTTTATATTACCCATTTATGTTTTTACTTGGAAAACACACTTTGTGGAGTAGCACCACCAATTTTGTTTAACGCAGCCTTCCATAATGACAATAAAGGCTTTTGATTTGATTTAATTTGATATTTCAGAAAGACAGAAATCTCTCAAGACCACCTCTTTAAAAAACCTAATCATCAGTTCTACAAGACACTTACAAAGAGCTTATAAAGAAATATTATCTGAGTGAGTGAGTCATCTGGAAGTAAAACCTACATGATATATACTTATCTAAAAATAAAACAGGAAAAAGCTCAAGCGAAAAAGAGCAAAACATCAAACCTGATAATGAACGTGGACACAGCAAGTCAGTCGGTGGCATCTGGCTAACAGTTCTGCGTGATGACATTTAAATATCAGCGTGTAGTCATTTTAGAGAGAACAATTGAACTGTCTTTATACCGAAGATTTGTGTTCCAGTGGCGGGCGCTCTGACCTGGAACCACTGTCAGTGGCTTTCGATGCTAGAAATGAAATACCTGTGTTTATCATTTATCTTCAGTATAGTATTACATACTGTACTGTACTCACCTGTGAAGCCAGCATGGCTCGTGTCGGGGGAGGCCTCGTCTAGCGAATCACTCTTTTGTGGCATCGAGGCTGACGCATTTTCCTGCACGAAAGAGAAGAAACACAGGTGAAATTAACACAGGCTTTGTACGACTCATTGTTATTCATGCCTGTATACTGGGCACTAAAGTCTTGCAGTATTTTTCAGTGTTTTTGTACAAAAAAAAGGTTGAAAGAGTCATTTGTTTAGCAAAATGGTCCACTGGGTTTTTCCTAGTGTTGCATCCAATGGGCACACATTCCACCAGGCACTCACCAACCCCGTATCGTACTCATCGTCGGCTTCGTGCTCCTCCACGACACTGGCGAAGCTGCTGGCATTAGATGAGGAACGGGAAAGATCCTGAGCTTCTGGGATTGACGGCGCTCTGCAACACATGACCAAGCTACACGGCCTACGTGACTATGACCTCTCATGAGACCCCCATTTAGCTAAGATCTGTTGTTCTTTGTTAAAATGAGGAAATACCTGTTCTTTGCAGGGGCAAACTCAGGAGAGCTGTGATTGGACGAGTTGTCCGATCTAATTTCCTGGGAGATGGGGCCGCTGTCGGATATCCTTTGGGTACACGGTGACACGTCCCGACTGTGGGGAGACAGTGTAAATTGAAACATAATTGGACGTCTAGCCCCATACACTTGAAATTGCAGATGTTGAGTGAGATTTTTGTATTTATGTCAGATTTTATGCTGAAAATGGCAACAAATTAACAGCATATTCATTCATTTCAATGGAAGAAAGATCTCCGTACCTCCTCTCTTGGACTTCCTGGATGTTCTCGATTCCAATGGCACTGCTCCGCCGGGAACTGAAGGGTCCGGACTTTTTCCTCGTAGGGCTTTTCCCGGGAATAATCAGCGACTACCACGTGGGGGAAGGACACGGTCAGACACACTCAAAGTAAACATAAATAATATTATGGTGTGAGTATATATTTGACTCTCTGTATAGAAAATGTTATCAGTTTTATCGGGAGCGCCAAAGAAAAACACTTTTAGGATGCAAAAAAAGCTACAAGTAGCTGTCAAAGCACAACATTACACAGGAGTTACATTAGCTGCAGCAATAAAAAGAAGAGAAAAGACTTGATAAGAAGGGAGAAAGGAACATGAACCTCTTCTATTGTTCCTATTCCTATGGCGCTGCCTCGCCGGCTGTATTTACCGGGACTTTTCCCCGGGACGAGCAATGACTGAGGGACACAAAGGTTGCACGGGACGGGAGAGAAGAAAACAGGTGGCAGGTTGAAAGATAAAAAATCATGTAACATTGGAGGTTCTCATGCATACGAAACATAAACATACAAGCATTATGATCATTCAATAGCAACAATTACCATTATTATTATTTGTTTTAGCAATGTAAAAACATGCACAATATAGTGAGGCAACAAGCACAATCTAGTCAATGTCACATGCAGCAGCACACACAGGAGAAAGGGAGTCTGGGTAGTCAGACAGCCGCGTTTCGATCATTATTCCCTGTTCTTAAAACCTGTTTTGAAATATGACAGTGTCGCACAATAAGGTTGGCAGGATGACATTATAAAAAAAAGTAGAAATAAAAAACAACGGAACTAGAAGGTGGCAGGTTTTGATTTGAAATCTGTTGGACTCATAAGGAAGAATTAAATGTCAGGGTTCTGCCTTATTTCAAATGTCTAAATTCTATACCTTTTTCTGGACTTTAATAAGAATGACTGAATCACCTTGTAGATATTGCGTATGTTGTTGAAGTTGATTTGATATAATATAACAATGAACACGTTAACAAATAAAAAAAACTGGCCTTAATATAACCATGTCCCAAGGGTGGCATAGTAAGTTAGATTTCTTTCGCTTTATCCATTCAGGCAAAAACAAAAATGACGGAATGGTGGATTTTTCACTTCAAGAACTCTTTAAATTAGGTCACTTATATCTCAAGGCACCACTAACTATTTATGCACATTGTGTATACATCCTCTTAGATAAATGATGTTGAAATATTATTTCCCTTTTCTATTTGTAGTATTAAATGCAGTCGTTTTTTTTAAACAAAATTCATTTGACCCGTAGGATCAATATTTCTTAGCGCATCATTTAAAACAAACAAAGAAAATTATTTGAATATTTTCTCAATAGCTGCAATTTCTATTCTTTTCCAGAACCAGATAAGTGCAAAATCCCACATGTTTTCATTAAGGTTGGGCAAGTTGATGAACTGGGAAACTCCAAATTAACACACTAATTACCACAGTTAATCATTTTAATGATTTAATCGCATAGTAACATCTGAGCCACCAAAGAAGATGGCTTCATATGATCTTTAAAAGATTTAAATGAGAAAACTGTGCCTCAATACAAGACACAAGCTCGCATAAATTCAGAGTCCTGCCAATTCGAGTGGTGGGCCAAACATGC
The DNA here is from genome assembly GCF_051989575.1 of Stigmatopora nigra. Lineage (NCBI taxonomy): Eukaryota > Metazoa > Chordata > Actinopteri > Syngnathiformes > Syngnathidae > Stigmatopora > Stigmatopora nigra. The sequence goes on along the minus strand of NC_135517.1, from coordinate 11,728,210 downwards.
TGGCTTGCTTCCTATGTGCACAAATACCCAGCCAAAATTGCCACATCACTTCTATGTGAAAGGTCTTTTCTTTTTGCTGGTCAGCTTCAGAGCAAAAACGTAGTGGTTGTTTTGTATTGGTGGACGGACTGGTTATGTTAAGCTGTGATGACCATATGTAAAAGAACCCATAATTTTATTCGTAGCTATCTGCGTACTATATCTAAACCTTACTACTCACTAATGTCATGTTCAAGCTTGCACGATCTGAGAACAAGAAAATCCTTTGGAACAAGACCAAGAGAGAAACAAGCTTAGGCTAAGAAAAAAAACTCATGTTAAAGTTGCAGTAATTTACGGGGATAGTGGAATGTTAGTTTTAAATGTTTTTAGTTTGTTTTTTACTGCAATAATATTGATTTTCAACTTTTGGGAGTCGAGACTGAGTCAAGACCTTCAAAATGTGGTCTTGAGAGTTATATTTTTATATTACTTATGTTTTTACAGGGAAAAATGCACTTTGTGGGGTAGCACCACCAATTTTGTTATACGCAGCTGTGTATAATGACATTAAAGGCTTTTGATTTGATTTAAAACATAACTACTGTACATGCCATATAATTTAGGATTATAGATTGTTTGGATAATAACATCACCATTAATCACTGATTTTTAAAAAAAAAAGACAGTTGCCCAACCCTAAATGTCATGCTTTCCATATTAATTGAGGAACCCTGACATGTGGGAAAAGTAGTGTACTTGTAGTGTATCCTGCGCTTGAGCACAACACGCTACTTACAATGCCGGGCGTTTTGGGGCTCTCGGCCAGATTGTGGGTAAAGCTGCCACTGTGACTAGTGGAGACTGTGTTTGACTTCTTGTTACTGAGGCCCATGGCGTCCATTGACTGGCTTCTGCTGCGGATGACCCGCTATACAGAAAGAGATGAGGACACACCGTCAACCAAAGGGGGAAAATGATTGGCATCATTATGGCTTGCAGCATTGGGCGAGGGGATTCTTGGATACTTTCCATAGGAGCAAGTCCTGTGTGTGGGAAAGCCGGGGGTGAGCTTGTAGACACAGCGGCAGCTTACAGTGCTGCCTTCATTAGTGGAAATGTTTTTATTCTCTCAAAGTCATTAGTGGCAATGGCCATCCAATCTGTTTTGACTCTTATGATAACTGGCAGTGAATGAATTATAGATATGTGGGGTTTTTTAATCAGAAATATTTTTTGGGGAAAACCTGGAAACTGCTTCAACAATGCACAACATATCTTTATCTAAGTGTTCATCAGGCAGACAGAATCAGAGCTCCCGCCGCTACGATAGCGGCGGCTTGGACGCGCTCCCACGACCCAAATGGATGGATGGAGTGTGGCCAGTCGGGGCAGAGAGCCTCGGGTACATAATGTCAAAAAAAAGGAAAAAAAAAAAGAGAAGAAAGAAAGAAAAAAAAATACATCCGTCGCTAGCCAAGCGAGGAAATCGAGAACCACAGGCCTGGCCCTTTGAGATACAAAAGCCATTTTCTCCGCTTGGCTTTGTCAAGAACGAATACCCAGAATCCCAAAAGACATGGGAGGCAAAAAGCATCTGCAAACTTCCTCATTCTCACTCATGCAGTTGAGGTCGTGCCTTACAGGAGGCGGGGAGCAGTAAAGCGCTGTACCTTGAAGGATTCGAAGAAGCCGCCTCCTCCTCCACCACTTCCATTCTCCAGCTTGTCTTCATCCCCAACTAAGCCCATCATGGCCTGGCTGTTGATGTGGAGTTCTTCGTAAAGGGTCTCCAAAAGGGCTGAACGTGTACGCTCCTGAAAACCATGCAAATCTTCACAAATACTCTCTGGGCTAAAATCAGGATCGATAACACTGAACTAGCAATAGGAACTTGGTCTACCCATACATTTCACAGTAGTGAATGTAATGCATAAAGTCTTCTGTAATTTCAAGTGGAAGGGAGAGCGGGTCACAAAAGTTACTTTTGGACAATAGATTGTCTACATTCCCCTCCTTAAGACAGTTCTTTCTACTTTGAAAAGTAAAATATCAAGGACCTCGCCTCACCTCCAACTTGGCAAACTTCTCCGCCTTGTAGCAAGCATACTCAGCATTGATGAGCTTGGTGAAGAGAAACTCTCGAAGCTCTGGGCCCTAAAGAGTGACAATTATACTGAAATGGAAATGTACCCAGGGACTTTGGGTTTTCTCGTCAGCATGACGCCATTTTACTGACCTTTTTAAAGATGGCCGGGTCTGGCAGAGCTGGCCCGAAGAAGGGCACGTCATCTCTTGCTGTCACTGACACCTGATTGGGGGGTAGGTGACATCTAAAACAAGGCAGACCTTCAGAGACACACTCTCACGGGAGAAACAAACCTTGTAGGTGACATTTTCCGTACAAGCGTCCTCCACTTGGACCACTGCGTAGGCGTGAAGGAAGTTGGATTGGATCATGTCGGGGACGAAGGGCGTATTCTCATCTTGGAACACGATGGCCACAATGTCATTGCCTATGTGTCTCTTCCTCTGTAGCTGGAATTGGGACAAACACATTAATCTTACACTTATGAGAATTTCAATACAAGCCCAAAAGGCATTTGAGAACGAAACAAACCTGAACAGGAATACAAGCACTATTATAGGAGTCTTGACATTTTAAATAGCTTTAGGCTAAATTTATGAGCAAATGCAATTTTATGCCCCTACAATTTTGATCTAGGACATCATATTCTTGTTGAATTTGGCTCCCTTTAAATGAACTGTTTTCAATTGAAAGCAACATCAGAGGCTGAAAAAGGAACAAATTGTAGAACAGTGGCAGCCTCATCAGCGGTGACTTTATTGGCTGTCATCTTTCATTTGTACATATGCACATGATGCGGCCATGCGAAAAACACGTGTCTCATTTTCTCCACGCAGATGAGAGCGCCTGGAACGGCGAGTGCGGAATTGGACAAAGACGTGTAGCGTCCTCCCAAAGTTGTCATTAGAAAAGAGCAGACTGCCACCAAGGCCGAACATTGCCAATTTGGATTGGCGCCTTCCTGCATAATATGCAATGTGTTCTCAGTGTTTTAAAAGGCAAAAGGAAAGAACCCAAATGTGATAATTTCTCACATCCAGTCATATAAAGCAAATAAATAATCCACTACACTTTTGTCTTGTCCCTGTTCCCACAGCGAGGCAACTTTGTCAATTTCACCCTGTCCTTTGCTTCAACAGCAGTGTATAAATAATGTAGTAGTTTTTAAATCTATATACATTTGAGAACCAATGCCCGAAAAGAATATCAGAAAAAAAAGTAATAGGATCTTTGCTCTTCTCTCTCTTACATTTTCTCCCCCCCACAAAAATTCGGTCCATGTGACATATCCTCCCATTTGATAACAGAGTGGAGCGTTACCATGGCAACAAACTTCCAAAGCACCAAGGTGGGAACATGTTACATGAAGAACACCAGTACATAACAGAAATCCCATTACACTGCGGGTCAACCCAATGTGTCATTTACTAAATAGTGTGGCAGTACCTGCTGTGAATCTCCCTCGGTGTAAGGCAGCTTAGTGGAGACGTGGAACATGATCTCCTTGCCGTGAAAGCTGGTGTAAACCGATTCTGTCCCTGTTTGTCCGTGCGTGACGTCGAGGCCTCCTCGAAATCTGGGAAGTCACAATGGAACGAGTCAGGTATTGATGCCAGGCACAAGAATCCGTTACAGGGTAAATATAGGTTGTAAATTGTTTTGGCTTTGGTTTAGTCATGGCTAAGCAATTGTAAACCATTCTTATTTACTCACATCATACTGTATTTTGATGCTCTGAGGAAAATGGCACATGATTTGAAATTTGGCCTAAAATAGTGTATTCAATTCCCCATATTTTTTTCTCTGTGCAATTTCCCACATTTGCCCTTCATTCCATTTGATTAAGGGTTTATTTATAGGTGATGGATAATCGATAGCAAAGTAAAGAAAGGCCAGTAATGTGCTCAAGTGCTCTAAACAGAGCTGAAAATAGCCACAAAAAGGTCTCCTATTGTTGGGTGGAAACTGCAGATGAAGTGATGATACTATCATATTTTGCAGATTATATTGTGAAATGATACACGTGTGATAATTGCTGTATTTCACCTTGGCCTTCAGCACTTAGTAGTGAACTTTCTAGCAGCCTTGAAAGGAGCATGAGGTTAAATGTCTTTGCATTTAGTTAATGGAGTAATAAACATTAGCAGTCAAAGCAAAGTGATCAATAATTTGCGTGGGTGGGAGAAGCTATTGAACGGTGGTAAGCATTAAATTTCAACCTCAGGACTTGCAGATATCATTCAATTTGATGGTTGCTTAAAATGAAATCTGTTCAAAATCAGCTTTTGACACCCATCTGACAATGGTGCCAAAGATAAATAGAAATGGATTATTTAATAATGAAATTACAAATAAAAAAAATTAGACTAGACCCGTTTTGCTTCATAAACAGGAAAAAGACGGACTTTACAAAGCTTAAACTCACCCTTTAAAATCATGCAGCTCAACTTTTTGGCCGAGAAACTCCAAGAACTCAACGAAAGCCGGACTTTCGTCCATGTTCCCAAAGACTTCCTCCTCTGTGGTCTGCAAAAATCAACACAAGATCATCAAGAACACCAGTTAAGAGCAGAGAGGCCTCTTTGAGGGGGAAAAATGGTGAAAAGCACTTGCCTGACCAAACTTTTGATAAATAACGCCAAACTTGAAATTGTTGTTGATCACGTGCTCATCAAAGGTGACAATGAGCCGTGACGCCTATGGAGGAGATGATGGAATCCATCAAACAAGACATTATTTCATAGTCTCAACATTTAAGGAGTCACAGGTAAAATATTCTGTGGACCTTAAAAGATCTGTTAATCTGTCCTACTAATCTGTTTGGCATGCAAAGACTTGTCTTTTTGGAAAAGACTTACCTTTGGGTAGAGAACTGGATAAAAACGATCCACGTTTACTTCTTCACATACAAGCTGCAACAAACAAAAAAACAATTTGGATTAGAAAATATAAAAATATTCGTGTTAAATATATATATATGAGTTTTCTTACCTTAGCCATTTGTACAACATTGGGGAACTCTGTGAGGCAGGAAATGGGGATGACATCATGGTAGGTTCTTAACCTGGAGCTGAAAGTTAACGACTAAATATTAAAATGGAATTACATAATCTTCTGTCTGGTCAAAATGACATCAATGAGATCAAAGGTTGATGTAAAAAAAAAAAATCAAAAGTCAGTATAATAATATGTATTAAAAACTGGATGACATTTGTGTTAAATGCAAGTGCAGTCCTAATTTCACGATGTTTTACCAACTGAGCAAGTACAATTTATTTTATGGTTTCTACAGGATTCAATGAAAAGTTATCAAGGCCACAAAGTTCTCTACAGCACAAAAATACAAAAAAAAAATCATGGAGTGGGATTCAAATCCATGATTCTTAATTTATCACCTCCCTCAGTTAGAACTAAAGAACAAAATAATGATGTAGGCCGAGTGACTGTAGGATTGCATCATCTACTTTACAAGGCCGTTAAAACAAAGGCAACGTTTTTTTTCATATGTGGAGTAGAAAGTCAAAAGAATTCATCATATGAGTGAGTTGCGGGGGCGCTGGTTCGCAAAAGTACGATCATTATTTGGGCACAATGTGGTAGTTGAGTCACATTTAAGTCAACAACTCATGCCGAAGGGCTCGTGTTGGGTTCTTTTTTTTTAAAACCTATTTAACTTTTCTCATTTAAAGACTGTGTGGAGAGTGAGTCCAAGTCAGGCTGTCATTCCACAAATAATATTTGTAATATATGTTGATTTAAATAAATGTTCTGACGGTTACGCGAGATAGAAGTGGAAAAAAATGAACTGTAAAATAACTGTTGGGTATGGGCTGATATTTTGGCAATCATAAACTGAATCTGAATTGCTAAACCTGAATTAGAAATGCTTGACTTGAATAGGTAAATATGAAACTGCATCTGAATAACGTAATTTGCAAATCATTATTCTGTTCAGCTCATAGGTTGGGAGAAGAGAAAATAACATTTTAAGGGATACTGCAGATTTCTTTGGTACTTTTTTCCTCTTTTTATTTAGATTTTTCATGTTTAATATTTTGTGTGTAGATCAGTTGAAATTTAAAGGATGGCAAGAACAATGTCTTCAAATTCTGGAATGACTGGAATACCTAATTTCCCTGTTGTGGGATCAATAAAATATATACCATATGAAATATACCAATGAGTTTGACTATATTGCGCTTCTGACACTTAGCTAATGCTTTAGCAAGATAGACACTAGATAATTTTGTTACTAATGATATCTCCGAAGAGTGTCCCTCAAATTATTAAAGTTCCATAATAACGTTCATAAATGCCCTGCAACAAAAGCAGCCGGAAATCCCATCTCTTGAAGGGCGAATTAATGTGGACAGTCAGCTAACAGCTTGTGGTTGGTCAGACCAAGACGGGGCCATTCTCCCCGCAGCAGTACCCTTTATGACCAATTATATCCAGAGAATGAGTTTTTGAAACGAATCGGCCAATGGACACCAAAACCGCTGCGTTTCCTCTGTGTCATTATCAATGTCTTTTGACCCAAGTTTGAGCACGGGGGGATGAATTTCACACCAAGTCACCTGAGCAATCTTTTTTCCCAAGTTTGGCAGTTATTATTTTATGTTCTAGTCTTGAAGAGACATAAAAGAGTCGACAAAAGCAATGATTAATTGACGTGTCCAGAGTTGTAGCTATTAAAAAGTACTATGAGTGGACGTACCGCAACATCAAGCGCAGATGCTCCTGATCCCCGATGACGTCGTACTTTAATGAGAAGACCAAGTTGCCCAGGGCGGCGTCCATGGTGTAGTAATTAAAGTGCTCCTGGGTGAAAACAGGCAGAAGGTTTTGTCATGCATGCATGACCTGAAAAGGGATACTTCAGTGAGGGAGGCTATGATCACAAATAGAGAGGATCTTCAGAATAATCACATTTCAAGTCGAGCACATAATTATCATTTAGTGCTGTTCATCTCATCTCATTTTCTGAACCGGGGTGCTGGAGCCAATCCCAGATGACTTCAAACCCGAGGCGGTGAACACTCTGAATTGGTGGTCAGCCAATCGCAGGGCACAAGGAGACAAACAACCATCCACGCTCACACTCATACCTAATGGGCAATAGTCCAATCGGCCAATCGGCCTACCATGCATGTTTTTGGAATGTGGTGGGAAACCAGAGTACCCGGAGAAAACCCATTCAGGCCCGAGGTAAACATGCAAACTCTACACAAGTGGATCAACCAGGATTTGAACCCAGGTCCCCCACTGTGATGCCGACGCGTTAACTTTGGTATATTCTGAGAAAGTTTCTTATTTGTATAGCATAAAGTTAGCTCACTTTGCCCATGAACTGTTTCCTGTAGATCTTGGCGGTACTGTTGGTTTCGAGCTTGACATAAGAGGCAGGGCATAGTGGTTGCTCTGCTTCCGGTGTCACTCGAAGCTTGTGATTGGTCCCCTCAATCCAGTAACCTCCAAACTGGGGCAGCAGGATGAGTGGGAATGGGCTACTACGACCAAGAACCTGTGGTGGACGATAAGGATGAAGCCAGGAAAATATCAGTTGACTTTGCCAGAGACAAATGATGCATTTTATTTCCCCGTACCTCATGAACGCTGGGATAAGGGATGTAGTCCTCTTCTGTCTGTAGAGACGGAAATCAATGTGAGTCAAATCAACTAAAAGATGCTTCATGTCAAAAACTTACACGAAGCACCATCGCATCGGCACTCGACAATTATGCCGCTTGACGTTTTTCAGGGTCCCTTGTCTCACCTCTGCAAACATGATGCGGATCACTAAATGCAAGATTTTCCTTTCTAATGCAAAGACATCCTTAATCAGCTTCTAGTCTCTCATTCGAATCCAATGGAGTCATTTGAAAAATGCTTTTAATGAGTGAGAAACTAGTTAAGGCATTCCTTACTTTAGCATACATGACTGAACATTCATTTCACTACTTGTAAAGTTTCATCTTCAATATTACTCATTTATTCTGGTGTCGGTGATAATGCATGTCTGCCCGTCGGTTTTAAAGTTCAAGGAGAGATTGAAGAAAATTGTGCAACTGCAATGGGCTTTGTGAGTCCTGTATTCCAGCCCTCTACATCTTTAATTGCAAGATTAAGGTCAAACTACAAGGGCACCCGCAATGTTTATGTAAGAACCCAGTTCCCAGAATTTGTAATAAAGTTTTACGATTGGCAAATAGCCGCCACATTTCTTAATGTCAATAAAGCTGAAGGTAGTATCTCCATAACTACGACAACAATAATGATGATATATCATAGGAGATAGGACAACACTTTTTCTTTCCATTACAAAATAAAACAATGAAAAGTTGACATCAGCAGACTCTGTCAACTAAGTATCATGTAATTAGAACATATACATTTAATACAATGCTGTTTAAAAAAAATGAGCCCATTTCTTAGGAGACTCCCTGAGCAACTTTAATTGGAGTTTTTAAAGACAAATGACTTTGAGGTAGGTGCTTGCAGCTGTTTACCCTGATTGCAGAGTTTGTTCAAGACTTGGCTACAAAATCTGTTAAGCACCAGTGGTTTGGTTCAAATCTCATTTAGTACATGAAGTTCCACAGAATTCTATTTTAGGTTCTTGCTCCTCTGATTGGATATAGTGCCACTCGACTTCAGATTGAGATTTACTGGAACACATAAAAGGGAGTACAAATCCTATTTTCTGGCTTCACTCCTTTAGCTGCAAGTGCACTTGAAATTTCATTTCAACTTTCTGCCTTTAGTGGTCAAATGTTAAAACATCGAAACACCTGAGCCCCTCAAAAGGCAAAAGGAAGTACCTTGTGTCTCCCATTCCAAAAATATATCCCATCATTTGCCTACTTCTCTGGTTTCATTTCTTCCCTCTGAGGTTTCTGACAGTTTTCAACTTATGTTCAGCTTTTTCACATTGACAAAAAAAAAACCTGTGCAGAGCCAATGTTGAATTCCAGATTCATAACGTTATCTAGTATGGCAGGTCAGGTATAGTTACAGCCAGTGAGCACACTTAAAAAGCCCATTTTACAGCTAATAAAGGAAAAGGTTCATCCTACATATAACATCCATCCTGGATGTGTTTCCGTATTGTGCTCAGTGAAGTGATGGAGGATTTGTTACTCACTTTCAGGGGCGGAGGGAGGGGGCATCTCTGCTCGTCCATCCTGCAACCCTGCAGACAGGATGAAGAGCATCAAATGTGAAGTGAACAGGTGATAAAAAGACTACTGAAGCAGCTTTCAAATACACAAGCTCAACAGAAGCATTTTTTTAGAGATGTCACAGTCATTCAAAACGTAGCAGGAAGGTGTCAGATTAATCTTTGTTGCCTGTGACTCATGATCCCGTTACGTAAAGCCAATCTAATGCCTGGAGAGGAGGTAAAAGATGCTACCAAATAAGATAAACAAAGGGGGAAATGCCAAACTCCAGAAGTCATTACGTATAACTGCTGCTTTGGACTGAAAAGTGCCAGGAAGGGATTTCTCTCTATTGTAGCTATTCTTATTCTGCTGAATAGTTCCCAAAAGCCTAGAGTATGTCTTGGGAGTAGGAAGGAGGGAAAAAAAACTGTGCCGATCAGTAAACTCTTTGTGTGGAATGCCCACAGCGGGACTTGGAATGCAACAAAAGTTGATGTTGATCTTTTTGGACATTGGAAAATATGAAAAAAGGGAATAGAGGATGCTGTGAATAGAGGAACAAAAAAACAAAAATATATGAAACCACTATATGCAATGCTCAAGTTCTCCGAGAGAGGTTTTCTATTCATGGCTCCAACACTCACATTTGTCATTGGTTATGATTTAAAATCGGAGGCAGTAAGAAAGTAAAGAAATCTGGCTATTAATATTTGTATTATTTCATGTAATCCTGTCCTTTCATACCTGGCCCACATTAGGAATACACAATCATGGTTTCTCAACAAATTTGAACCCTTTTCAAACCATTTCTATTAACAACACAGACATTAAAATGTTCCCCTGTTGTGGTATTTAGTTTTGCGTAAAAAAAATAACTTGAATTTTCACACTTAATTGCATTTCATACATGATTGCGATATGAAAGAAAAGCAAAAAGGTGGTATTGGCAATACACATAAAGTGGAAACTGCGAGTTACAGTGATACATATGTTAGAGCTGCAGGTTGTTTGGAATACTAAAAGAGCAGAAAGTGTAGACTAGTGCATCAAGGGAAGGATAAATTGCAATTCAGGTGTGAAATTCAGAGAAAGGCGTTTGATTATTGCTAGCGGAAGCGTCGGGGTTCAGCTGGCGAATGGCCACTTACAGTACCTGCATCCTCTCGATCATGGCAAACAGGTCCGAGCTCTGAATTGGGGAGGGAGATAGTTGACACAAAACAGTTTTAGACTTGTATTTACATTATGACGCCCTTGTCTTCACTCAACCTTTATTATGGTCTCGAGGTGCTTAGGCCTGTTTGGAAAATTCTTTTCAGTCATTTTTCAGTCCATTTTTGAAGTAACTTTTCTAAGAATGTAATTGAAGAAGCTGATCTGACATCGATTAAAATAGGCGAAGTTTACATTGAAGAAGTTTAAAGTCTTTACTCCATAGTGACAAATGTATATGACGGAAATTTTGTTAAACTATGTGAAATAACTCTGTACCAAGAATATAGTACTTGCTAAGAAATGCAGACAAAACCACTACGAAATACAGGTGAGTTTTATGACTTTTGTGAAATGATTTTGTCATAATTAAGGCAATCCTACACATTCATAGACGATCACACACCTTAAATATATGAACACGAATGCCTGCATGCACTTTATGCACATTAAATTAGCTCCGACCTTAGGAGCCGAGTGCATCTGGCCCGCCGCTTGTTGCGTACTCAAGCCGATTTGTTCACCATGTAACACAAGCGGACTGAAATGCCAGACTGATGTTTCCACATGACGTCTTAAATTTACTAAGGGCCATTGCAGGGGCTTGTCAAACACACATGCACACAGACTGCATGCACCCCTAGTGTTTTTAGACCCTGTCATTGGTTCATGCCCATAAAGGAAAATGACATCAGTATGAATGGATTTTAGATTATATAAGACTGAGACAGAACCATCAGTGTCAAATGAACACATTGATTGAATCCACCTATCAGATTCAGAAGTAATTTAAGTAAATGTTTTGTAATGTTTTTGTTTGATGGTGTGCCATATTTTCCCGTTTCATTAAAGGCTGTACGGCAAAGTATTAATATTTTGCCACGCTGACATTTTGCGTCAACCCGCGACCCATATTTTGGACCTCGGGACGACCTCTACAAGCCACCTCGCAATCTCTCATGCTCCAGTAACCAATGAACCACAAGCACCTGCTCTCTCCCCGCAGGAGGTCGGACGAAACAAGATCTAAAACGTCTCATCTGGATTCAGCGGTGTCTTTCGACCTTTGAGTGGGCGAGTGCAGAAAAGATACTCACATCACTAAGACATCTTCGTTTCAGCAAAGGTCTGCGAGGGGCGCTGTGGAGCAGCGCGTATGAGAAGGTGTTTGCCATCATCTTGGCGCAAAGATGTCAAGTGCAATGAGTCTGACAGTCAGAAAAAAATAAACAAATAACGGGGGAAAGTTGAGTCGCAGGAGTGTGTTGGCGTGCCAGCCGTAAGAAGTTGGCGTTAAAATGCGAGGACGGGATTCTACTTCCTCTTTTTTTACAGCATATGTATTTGTACAGCAGGAAATTGAGTAAAATGAGGAAGAACATGCACCCACCAATCCACGCTTCCCCTTTTTCTTTAATCACAGTATAGGAAGATTCATCTTCCTCTCAGCAGCAAACACAAAGGGGACCTCTTAAAATGAAAGGTGTCTCTCAAACCTAATTAACAAAACATCGTTTCATTTAGCCCGATGTTAGAGTATTTACATGCTGATTTCATGCAAAGTGTAATTGCACAGTGGGAAAACACTTTAATGCTCCACTTTAAAAATGCGCCTGGCGCTGACCTTGATTAGGCCTAAGTGTTTTTTTTCCAACTTATTTATTCATTTCAATTAAATCTGATCCCAAGTGTTTTGTTTTTTAAAAGTTTGAAAACACATTAATTCAGTAAAACTCAGAAACCTTGTGGAACCTTTTGTAAAACTGCATGGAACTGTCCAATCCACCCTTTTTGCTTTATAATTACAAATTCAATGAATATTAGCAAAGGGAATGGCTCAACTCAAATGTAATTTTATTACTATTTCAAAAGCTTTAACCATAGTGCCAATGTAGCCTTCAGAATCCTACTTTATTGACTTCTGGGTAGGTCTGTATAGGTATACTTATGCATCAAGACCAGAGATTTTGCAATGGGAAGACAAAAGGTGCAAATATTAACTCATCGGCTGCCATTGAAGGAGTTCCAGCCCACTTATTAATGTCACAAACTGAGATAATCTGTATGTATTAACACAAATAGTAAAATTAGGGGAAAAATATAATGCAAACTTGTTTGTTTACAAATAGGAACGGCTCTAAGATTGAACCCTGCGGAATACATTAACCAGTTTCAGTCTGCAGAAGCTCCCACCTTGTGGACTCCCCGTGTGTGGCTCCAGTTTTTTTACCTAGTTCTACAATGTCTTCTGTGTCTGTGCTTGCTACCGTCTTGATACTGCAACCAAGAAATTTCCAGAATACGGGATGAAATAAAGTTATAACCTAACCTAACCTAACCTAAAAGGAATGAAGGAAAATATATCTTAATTTGAGAAGTGCACTTGTGTTCAAACAGCTTGACTTTACAGTGCTTCATTCAAATGTAAGTTCCTTGCGTCAAAACCATTGCATGCAAGAATTCTACAAAAGATCATAAATATCCATGAACTACAGCCACATAGCTCCACCAGTTCATTAAGTCTGCAGCTTGGAAAACTTGCAAATAATTTGCATCCGAGGAAATGACTGACTCAGCTCCACCCTCACTACCTCGCTGATGCTTTCAGGGTTATTCTCGTCGTCAAATAGAACCCAGACATCAAAGAAAGGCAATCAATGGTCGTAGAGCTCTGAATGAATCCACAGGGCTACATTTGCCAAGTTAATTGACTCAGAGGACAACTCTTAAACAGGTGGCCACCAGAAACAGTTCATTAAAACCAGTCTTGTAATTCCACTGCAGTGAAAACTGACAAAAGAAACTTAAAAATCAAGTTGGTTTTTCCAAACCTCAATGTCAACCCTATTGTTAAATAGCTCTCTGAGTTCCTTTTAAGTGTCGGTGTCTTTAGAGAAACAATGTCTTTGTTGGGTCCAGCTCAATTTAGGGATCAAAAGTGTTTTTATTCAAGAGCAAGCAGCAGAAAGGCCTTTCATCGCTTTAGACGGTGAAACTTTGATTTAAAAAGACGGACTGGATTTAAGAACAGCAATCACACATAACACAGACATCCACATAAACCTCCACATAGAGACAGCAAACCAGTTGCTTTTTAAACCATTCAATTCTTAATTTGTTGATTTCAATTTACCCGGGGTGCCATTATAATTGGGGATAATCAGAGTGACTTCCTAGACAGCCCGAGTATTTTCCGTCATTATTTCGATGCATTCCTAATGGAACAAGGCAGAAATAATATGCATGGGATACTTTGGCTCCAAGAGCCGGATGTCTATATTTGTCTCCCAAGTCTTTGACAGAGTGCGCAGACCCTGTCAGACACTACGAGTGTCTGCCAAATCCGCTTACAGGAGCTGAGGTGAGGGGCATTCACACCATCTTTCACCCGAACGTAATAACTCCGGGCTAGAATGGCAATGACTCAGAGAAAAACCTGAATTTGAGCTAAAAAAACAACAACAGACTTATGGAAAGACAAAAAAAAGTTCTTTTTAAAGAATGTTTTTGAACATTAAGACAATAATATACATCCAGATTACTAAAGAATAAAAAAGAAATGCAGATTATTTTCTTTCCTGCTGAAAGAAGACAATTTATTGTTACATTTCATATTTACATAACCATGATGCTCAAGAGCTGCGGGTAAAATGGTTTTGCTGTTCCCAAAACAGCTGTCAGGATATGAATTAATACTATTAAATCCATGATTATGTTTACCGACATTTTCAAGAGCTTACACTTTAGAAAGTGCAATTTCTAGTATGCCAACAATTGACAGGTGCATGCTTTTAGTCATTTATTCATATTTATTTGTAATTTCCACACTGTGAAGAGTGCTTGATTATCACCATCTGGCTTCATCTATCTGTATCTATCAAAGAATATAGTCCTGTCTTTTCTATCAAGAAAAATGGTGGCTACTTTGTGTTTCTAGCCACTTTATATCCTTTTCTTTCTGGTAATTATCTTGGTCTGATGGCAATGTGATAAACATTCCAAACAATAAAAAGTTAAACTGAAAAATAAAGTGAAACTGCTGTCTAAATTGTAGTTTTTTGGGGGTAGAAATCTTTAGATACAATACAGTTTTACCTCAAAAATAATTCAGAAACTGGAGAATGACCCCAAAAGTAACCCACAAAAAACAGCCAGTTTAATGAATACAAATTAACTGCTTTTCTCTGAAGTTCTTCTCATACCAACTCAATACTATGTATGCAAAAACAGAAATATGTGCACCAAATGTCTGAGCACCAAAAAAAATTCCAACAAACCTAATAAAAGCATTAAAAATGCTTGTTAGTTTTTGTGAATTCAATTTCCTGGCTGTGATTGATGAAATCCCAGAATGTCCTCCCGGGTTCTTACCTGCGAGATAGCGGGAAGAGGTAGCAGTGGACTGGTATATTGAAGTGAGCGCTCTACTTCATCAGGAATGCGAGGGATCCTTCCATCGTGCTTCCTGTGAGCAGAGGAGGAAAGATTAGGACCATTTGAGTCTTGATAAGTCATACTTAAGATGCTACAAACTGCAATTTCCTGTGAAATGGCCCAGTAGATTGTCACCTGAAACAGAGGATGTCAGAGAAGTAAAAGAACTCTGCGGTAGGTTTTAGTTTATGTAGTGGTTCACATAGTAGTTTGTGCCCGGGGCAGAAGAGATATTTTAACACATTGTATTTATTATAGTGGTGTTCAGATTGATTAATATTACTGACATTGCTCCATATTGACTGTGATGAGCGCAGACATGAGTTCTAGAAGACCTAATGGGTCAGGAACTAGATGTTTTGATCATTTGCCAGCTGTGGCATCCTCACCCCATTATTGATTTTCTTGCCTTTGATCACAGAAATGGAAACGATCATATTTTTTTTGGACTCCATCATAGATAACCACCCTCTGTTTGGATTCATGTTTTATTCATAAGCAAGTTGAAAAATCCCCCAGTGGTAACAAGTGAAATAAATTAAACACTCACAGGCATCACAGCACTTTTTAACTGGATCCAATTGGACATTTTGATTGTTTTCCCCCCTACACATCCACAAAGTTTGCTTTTATTTTTTTAATCAAAAACTTTAGGATCTCGGTGTCAAATGGAGGCAGAACTTTTGAATGAGATTACCAACTTCTCCTTTATTTTTCCTTGTGTTTCAGTGTGGGTGTCTGAAACAGGCAACCCAAACAATATTACGTGACGCTTTGTCTCACACGTCAGTCACTGGCTCGATGTGGCGACCCATCTGTCCGCACATTCTGTGCACAAACTGGCAGCAGAGGGCAGGGTTTC
Organism: Stigmatopora nigra; assembly: GCF_051989575.1. Classification (NCBI taxonomy): domain Eukaryota; kingdom Metazoa; phylum Chordata; class Actinopteri; order Syngnathiformes; family Syngnathidae; genus Stigmatopora; species Stigmatopora nigra. The sequence continues at coordinate 11,712,471 of NC_135517.1, read as the reverse complement.
CAAATGACAGCAGGGAACAACCAAACCAATTGGATTTTCATATTTCCACCATTCTGTTGTTTTGGCACATGAAAACCAGGATAAAATGGGAGGTTTTAACAGATTAGACTGGAACGCTACACAAAAGGGTTCAATGAAAATCTCCCTTCATCCTTATTACTATTACTAGCACCATGTTCCATCCATTGGGACGCATTTCCGTTGCACATAATTATAATCAATTGAATTTTTTTGATTTAATCTTGCCGAAGAAAGCCAGTCCCAATCCACTGTTCAGAGCTGCCCAAATGTCACCCTGAAGGCTGTAAGCATTTGCATGTTTATACTGTCAGCACACTTGTTGTACAAGGAAGATAATGGGATCAAGCCAATCATAATACATTTAATCTCTCGGTCTAGCCCAATACCTGATGTGAAAATGCTATTCGGAGACAAAGAGGAATAAAATGGAAGATTAAGAACTGTATATTCCATTCACTTGGAGTAATAATAAGCAATAGGCTAATAATTGTAACAGTGAAGGGTCAAGGAGCACCGTGTCCATGTCTTTTTGACCACACTATATGCAGTCTTTCCATTAGCCAACAATGACACAACACTAAAAAGTGCTAGGCTGGAGGAAGATAGGAAACTTGAAGGCTCCGTAATGGATAAATCACAGTCATAATCATCAACTAATTACCCACCGGCACCAAAACAAATCTGGTCACAATTCTGACGCCGTCACAGATGTGGCAAGCACTCCTAAAGGGAATTATCTAATTACTTGGATGAATATGATGGCAGCCATTAAGTCCAAATGGATGCTGTAACAAGGGGCTTTTGTGCTAAAAACCCAATAGAAGAGAGAATTGTCATGCAAGCTTTTTGTGATGAAATACAAAGATGGCAAATTAATTCAACTCTATGCAGGTAGCGAAAATGAAACCAGGAAATTGCTGTGTATTAAAAAGTTGAGGGAAATCAGGTAGTTACCCTATAGTCGCAAATGGGGGGAAAAAACAACTTTCCCGGTTAAAAGAGGATTTCAGCGCCGATTTAGCCCTCTTTAATATGATGTTAAATTAACTTAATACTTAATAATTCCACAGCTAACGCCAAAAAAAACCTACTTTTGTCTCATGAATTTATTGGCAAGTCGAGATAGTTATATTTATGTTGAAATCTGCTCAAATATAGTGAGTTCTTTCTGCACCATTTAACAATAATGGCAAAAATTAGGTGTTTATCTTAAATAGGCTTTGTTAAAAAGGGGGCTAAAATTGCCATTTGAAGCCAAACGGCAACCATCCTGTGTTGTAATTGGATTTTTATTTTGGGACAATTTTCTCAAATAAACATGCTTTCTAAATTTGCACAAAAAAAGCCAAGATAGAAAAAAAAACACATGATTGGTGCCAAGCAGCTCAATCGTACATCTTCAATGGCCGTGTGTCTGACCAATGAAGCCATCCGGACATTATTTTTCACATTTGGAATATTATCCACTGCTACGCACACATGCATCCGTCTTGAACAGTTACCTAGCAACTCAATCTAACCCGCTTCAACGTCAGAAAAACATGCAGGTTATGAATGCTGGCTCTGATAGAGAAAAGTGTAGTTTTAGTCAATGGAATGTCGCAGAATGAATTAAACTGCACCAAAAAAACATCCTAAAAGATACAAACAGCGCAATATGAAAACATGTATAATATGATGACATCCTAAACAAGAAGTGGGCGTTGGAAATGTTTATTGGCTTTTCATGTCACCTGTAGTATCTGTAAAAATTGTCAACTGTAAACAAAAAAAAAAAAAATACTGTTCCTGTCTTCAATGGAAGTCTTGCAATGTAAATGGGGGAAAAAGGTGAAAATTGCAGACGGATATTTCCAGGAAGCGACTATCTAATTGAATACATTAGCGGAGTGCATAGCAGTTCGTGTCGATGTCAGTTTTTTTTAGAATTACAATCAATTTTGTCATTGGGACTAGCAAAAAAGTTCAGTCATAGCATTTTTCATAGTCAAAATGGAGTGGCCATCTATTGTCCTCAATAGCAGAATGAGTTAATTTATGAAATAACATTTAAGTCACTGGAAGAGGAGGGAGGTGTTTCCTAAATTTGAGTTTGGTAAGTCATAGTACACAATACATAATACCTGTTATCCCTATTTGTATTATTATTTAGACACTGCTCTCTAGTGGCCTGAGGAAAAAAATCTCCAATTATGATACAGCATTTTTTCCCCATTTCATGTTTGTATGATTGTACCTAAACGATTAACTTTTCCTATATATTTGGTGGATGTATTTTGCGAAAGTCGGCTCACATAGTGGCGAGTTATTTCTGAATGCCAAAGTTACCGTGTGGTCAATTTAAAAATGGTGCATTTTTAGAGCTACAGTAGTTTGTAGTAATGAATCAAAATCCTGGAGGCTCCACCTGTGTGAAGTTTGCATGTTCTCCCCGGGCTTGCGTGGGTTTTCTCCAGGTACTCCAGTTTCCTCCCACATTCCCAAGACATGTATGGTAGGCTGATTGGACACTCTGAATTGCCCCTAGGTATATGTGAGCGTGAATGGTTGTTTGTCTCCATCAATTCAGGGAGTCGCACGCCTCAGCTGGGATAGGCTCCAGCACCCCCTGCGACCCCTAATGAGGATAAAGCTGTTCAGAGTGAATCCAAAGTACTTAGTGACTTTTGTGAACGTCTATTTGAAATATCCAATGATATTTGTGGGGAGAAATGTTTTAAAAAAAAGCCAGCATATTGATATATTTGACTGTCAGCGATTGTTACCATGGCGATGCGCACCGTCAATCAACTGGGACCCGAGGACTCTCTCCATGCCATACCTGGCGTCACTCAAAACCGGCCTGGCCGCGGCTGACGTCCGTGACGCGATCGACGTGCGAGCACGAGACTAACAAAATGCGCCTTTCATGCGGCACTTACGAGCACGCGGTACTTTATTACCGATAAAAGCGATGGCTGCGCCGCCGAGACTGTGCAAAAGACGACGAGGACTTTAGTGGACGCTCATCAAGAGGAAGGAGAGATGCTCGCCACTTTAGAAAGCGGCAGCCGGGAAGATGCTAGCTGCTGCCGCACCAAAAAAGGACAAGACAACGAACGAGCATCTCGAAAAGGTCAGCTTAAGTTTCGTGCTGCTCCAAAAGGATCTCACACCTAACACCACATTCACAAAAGAGGGACTCAATATGTATTCAATACTACTCCTCATTTAAAGTTAGACCATGGTGCAGTTATTTAATATACACACAAGCAAGTACATGATTTAAATATGATGGGGAAAAAACGAATACTTGCCCAAACTATGTGACACTGCTATTGATTCAATATCAAAAGGTGTGTCCATCAATATAATATTGATTTTATCATTCAAGGTGGGTGAATTCTCAAATGGGTTAACTGGAAGAGTATTATTCCAACAATGTTACTCAGATTTCTAAAGTTTGGTGAAATATTTTATATCTAAAGTGATAAATAGGAATTCTGAATTTTAATGTTTTAAGACAGTTTATGATTATATTCACTAACATCTGACATTTGTATATCAACAGAAAATGTTATCCATTTTTGTTCATAAACAATATCATAAAGACCTGATTTTAAATGTTTTTATGTCTATGCACAGATATATCACGAGTACAAAATAATTTAAAAATAATATATAAATGATCTTTTCATTGGGATGTCATTTTTTAATCAAAAAAGTTCAATCATTTTGATTGTCAAGGATGAAACCAAATATGTATTCAAGAAAGTGATTTATCAACATGTCAATTGATCTACCTTTACCTACTGTGAAAAAAATGTAAGAATAGAAGCACACAATAGTAAAGCACTCCGAAAGAATTAAGTTACAAGAAATAATGGCACATTTGACAAAACCACAGCAGAAACTGAAATCCCAAACAGTGGTAACTGAAAGCAATAACACCACCACAAGGATCTATAACATTAATATTTAAATTGATACGTCTACCAGCCTGACATTCTAATGTAGGAGTAGGAAACCTGCGGCTCAATTGGCCATATACAATCACTAATTCTATGTAAAATAAAAATTTTGAGTGAGCTAACTGTACTCTCTTCCATTTTCCAGATTTTTCCCACCCAAAGATTCCAGAAGGAGCCGCTAAAAACCAGAAACAGCCAAACCGTAGCGCACCGGCAGACCTCCCTCCCCTCAAACAAAGCCAAACTTGGGTTCCCGCAAATTCCCATGACTCAGCAGAAAACCATCTCAACACCAGCACAACAAGTCAGTAATCAAGTGTTAACAATATAGTGTTGACATGGTTTCTAAACGCTACACATTGCAGCAACAAACCTGATTAACCCAAAAGTTGAATTTCCCTCGAACGCTACCAAACAAAACAACAACGCAACAAAACCTCAGACAGACAAATTAAATGGTCAAAGATTAATAATTGATACATTGATGAATAAATGTCAATCTTAAACTCTTTAACTGCATCTCTATGCAGATAAACAAAACCTCTTCCAGGAACAGAATCGTTACTTCCTTGTCTCACTGCAGAACTCCCGAATGTAAGTGCGTCCGGGAAACTCTCCACTGAACTTTTCCAATAGCGTTCCAATAAAAACTTCAACATTGTTAACAGCGGTTCTCCGAGACACCAAGCGGTGCCTTACCCCATACGAGCAAACCGAAATCAAGGAATACCGCCATGTTTGGTATGTGGGAGAAAAGGCCAAGAAAATGCGGCGCTCCAAAGACTCTACGACAACATCGGAAGGCGAGTCCTTCGACGACTCCAAAGGATTCTACAAAGTGGTGAGTGACCACTAACGATCAATTCTTACCAGCATTTCAGACGTACACATCTACATTTTCTGAACAATACAACAAACTGATCATTTCTCAGAGGGCTGGAGACCACCTGGCCTACCGCTTTGAGGTGCTGGGTGTGATGGGGTCGGGATTGGCCGGAAAGGTCCTAAAATGCAGGGACCACAAGACCATGACGCTGGTCGCCATCAAGGTCTTTCGTAACACCACTGAGTAAGAACTTCCATCATATCAGCATAGAAATTTTCTGTTCTGTAGAGATTTATTGATCAACCCTTCAACTAAATAATGTGAACCATTGCAGCAAAACCACACAAAATTGGATTTTTGGTTGCTAATAAGGCAACTTGCCAGTAGCCAACAGTTATTAGACATGGTTTCAACCAGAGAATTGACATGACTGTTTTCACAGAGGTCAAAAGATGGCACAGACAGAGTTGGACAATTTAAAGACCTTACAACGGCTAGACAGAACCAACAAAGCCAACATGGTCCACATGAAGGAGCACTTCTACTTCCGTAACCATCTTTGCATTACTTTTGAGCTATTTGAGTAAGTGAAACACTTTGCTGGCTTTTCATATTATAAGACCACATTAATTAATGCAGTTGTTTTAAAAGAAAGGACCTTCACAAAGCCCTTGTGGAGAGCAAACTGCGACGACTGGGCGAGGCCGACATCAGAAAATATGCCATCGATGTGCTCAAGTGTCTGAAAGTGCTCAAAGATGTGCAACTCATCCATGGAGACTTAAAACCAGTAAGGAAATAACAGCAATAATTTGTCTAAAAAAAATACATGATGCTCATTGAGTATTGATATGGGAGGCACATTTATGGACAAAGGAGGCTGGTAAATACTGCATCTAGTTTTACAACTGCAACTGTCTCCAGGAGTCGTGAATAACAGCACTAGTCCAATGAAAAGGGGAACATTGACTTGGCAAGTGAAAAAAGTGTTGCCTTTTTGATAATGAAAACACTAAATATAGACCACTTTACCCAAATAAGTTGTTGCCATTAAGTCGTAATGGTGCTGCCAAGAGAATAAACAGGACATCTTCAAATAATTTATTTTTGTTTGTTTTTCTGGCAACTTGAAGAAGCATGTTCTCAATTAAGTACCACTATTGATAAACAAGATGACTCCAAAATAGAATCTGTCCCTCCTGGAATAGTTCTGTTGTCTTAAATGAAAGTAAACATTGCAAAAGCCTCCAGTACTGAGGAATCATCCATATTTTGGCTGTATACTGACAAGTAATTGATCAAACCAGTAAATGAAGCATAACCACAACAATGTTATGTAAATAACATGGATCAGGGATTTAGTCCGGGGGGCCACTCATTCTCAAAGGACAACAACCTAATGCACCATGACTAATGTGACATCAAACTGGTTATCATTAGTTTGTAACTTTAATCACAATCTTGGATCATTTAAGGAAAATATCCTATTGGACAAGGAAAACAACGCAGCAGTAAGTGACTTCGGTGGGAGCATCTTTATGAGAGGTGAGACTACTCGACGGTGAGACATGAGTCCAATAACGCCACTTGCAGACATTTTACTTTAAAGCCGTTGGAGAGTTCCAATCTATCTTAACCTCCCACAGGTCGACCGACCAATCAGACACTACCGTACATGGCTCCGGAGCGCCTCCTCGGCAAGTGTTGCACCACCGCCTCAGACATGTGGAGCCTCGGCTGCACGCTGGCTGAGCTTGACTGGGGCCTATTCCTCTTTAAAGGCAAAGACAAAGGGGACACTTTCAATTGTATAACAAGGGTGAATATGATGGAGCGCATAACAATTGAGATTTGGGCTGACGCCATTGTTAGGATCTTGATTATGAGACTTCCTTAGGTCCTGGGCCTCCCACCAATGGACTTAATGACTGCGGCGAGTCGGAAAAACTACGGTGTTGGTGAGGTTTAAAAGATTGACTTAACCAAATATTTGGGGCAAGAACCTCATGACCACATGCTCTTTTGATATCCAGACGGCACAGATACTGAAGATAAGAAGCCACCGAGGACTCCATTGTCGACAAGACTGAAGTCCAAGAATCCAAAGTTTCTGGACTTTATTCGATGTTGTCTCGAGTAGGTTCATTCTTAATACACCATAAATAGTGTACACACTTGTATGACAGTCCATTGCTGAGCAGGTATGACGCAACAAAGCGACTCACGCCAGAGAAAGCTATGCGACACCCTTGGATCAAGCAGGCCACCAAACATACATGTGAGTAAACTGCAATGCCACTTCTTATGTAAGGATAATAATAGGAATAAGTGTCAAAAGGGTTTACAGGACTGAAAATATTGCAACTTAGTATACATTATTAATGATGATGTTGATTTTACAACTACATTACTGGATATATACAATGTAGGATACTTGCCTGTTTAGTATTCTACAGTTGTCAACATTATTGACAAGGTGTATTTTGTTCTGACAACTTTTACTCAGATAACAGACCGACAATAAGCAGTTTACTCAAGAGAGAGAAGATTCCACCGCCAATGTTGCAGCCAGTGCCACAATACAAATAAGCTCCTGAGATCAACAGCGCAGACGGAATGGAAATTTAACGACAGGCTTATTCCTACATCTTGACAACGCCCAAATTGACAAAACTCAACCTGATAGTGTTTTTTTTCACCACCTTTGCTGTCTGGCATTATTTTGCCATCAACCAACTTGAAAAAATACAGTACTTTACACCATTTTTAAAAAAAAACCTTCAACATGGCCTGTTGAGTGGGTTGTCCAGTCTCATCCGAATGAGCTGCTCTTCACGCCACCACTGCAAGGCCATCGCTAAAGCATGGTTTTGATCGCCATCAGGAAGAAGAAGCGCGTGTGTCCATAAAGACAGATAGAATAAGCACATTTTCATTTGCGATATTATGTAAGTCACCTGCACCTCTGCATAATTCTGTTAAAAGTTGAGAATCACCCAATCTTAGAAATAGGCAGATGAAAGTGATTGGGTTGTCCAACTCTCACTTAATGAGTGGGCCGGCGCCCAGCTGTTTGTACACAAGCAATTAAAAAGTCAATTTTCCACAAAAAGTGCACTTTGTGCCTTACGAGACTCACGCTTAGTGTATTGCTTTAAGATTGTCTAGTCGTCAGCAGAAAGTTACCAAGACAGACAAACCTTTTTAAACTATAATTAATCCTGTGTAGCCAGCAGCTTCTTCCACAGAGCACCCGTGGGTCATTAATCGACGATAAGAATTCCAGCTTTTGTATGCAATAATGGTGCGTAGGGTTTCCTGCTATAGCTGCAAATGAGCAAAGGAAGGAAGGGAGGGAGGTTGAAGGCTAAACGCGCCGCAAAGTGAATTTAAAACACAAATGTAATTAGGACGACAGGTCGAGCTTCCCCCCGGGTGTCGGCAGACGGCGTGTTGCGGCGGCCTTGACCTGTGAATTTACAAACTGAGACAAAAAGGTCAACCAGTGGACTACGTGCCAATGAAATCTGCACTGCTTGTAAAGCATTTACAGCTTTCGGATTGAAGTAGACAATCTTAAATTTAATATGGCGTGTGAGGAAAAATGTTGCTGATGGTAGAAATGGTTTCTGTTGGGTTTCAGCTGGAAGTTGAGGGGGTGGAACAAAAATAATAATAATAGAGCTTGTTTCCAGCAGCTGTGAATTTTCCAGGAATATAAATCACCTCCACACAGCCAAATATACCATTACCTGCTTGAATAGCCATGGAATTATAGTAATTAATTGGGCGGATAATTTGCTTCATTTGAACCCCACTTTAAACATTTATACATTGTCAAGTAGAAATTGTAATGGAACAGAATGCACTCACCGGAGCAACGATAATTTTAAGTGGAAGAACTGTTGGTACGGCGGACAAGTGGTTAGTGCGGCGGCCTCACAGATCTGCGTTCGAGTGCATGTTCTCCCCAACCTGTCTGGGTTTTCTCCGGGTACTCCAGTTTCCTCCCACATTACAAAAACAAGCATGCTCGGCTAGTTGACACTAAATTGCCCATAGGCATGAGAGTATGAACTGTTGTCTGTCCCTGCGATTGGCCTAGCACCCCCCGTGACCCTTGTGAGGAAAGATAAGCGATTCAGAAAATGAATGAATTTTGCACCGTGTTTCATTAACTAATGCAGTATATGATCCAACACAGTACTGAAAAGTGAAGATATTTTCATATGAACTATTTTTTTCATATAAAAAGTTTTGAACACTTTTTGAACAAAAATAATAAAACTGAATGAAGCTATTCTCTAGGCTTGCAATGAAGTAACATCTGTAAAAATCCAACATTACTGGAGGCGAATGGCTAACCCGAGGCCACATGCAGTGTGAACATGACTAATGCGCACGCTGCGTTGCTGCGGATGCGCTCGCTTTACTTGGCGAATGGCAGGAAGCCGCAGGCGCTGCAGGAGGAGTCAGACATCATCGCGTCAATGCCCGCCACGCTCGAGTAAGCTTGTCCATTAACGATAGACTAACTTGGTCCATTAGAGCCAGCTAACGGGCTTTCTCGGGCTGACAGCGGCCCAAGTTCTGCTAACAACAATGTTTGTCGGATCATCACTGAATGGACTGAAAAATGAGAAATAATTCTTACATTTCCAGCCAGGAAATTACAAATGGCTTTGATTTAATGGGTTTTTGCTCTAAGTGCAAATGGGATGAATTATTTTCATTTCTGCTAGTTATTGTCATCTTACCCGTCATTTCCTCTTTTGGGTTAAGTCATGCATTTTAATAATTCCTCATCTTAGAAGAGCTTATATTTTCACAAAATTAATTCTACTCAAAGTCAGCGCTCTGCTGCTACAGTCTGTCGCTTTTTGTTGTGGTGTCAATGCATGTGACAAGAATCCGGTATTTTCCATTCTCACCTCCGGGTTGTGAACAAATGTCACTGTCCCAATCCTTTTTAAACTGGGATTTGCATGGACGGCGATTTTCCGACATGTTGTGCACATTGGCGTTGCTCTGTAATGCAGTCACTGAACAGAACATCCACGGTTCCTATAAAAAAATACTAATTATTTTGAAAATTGTCAAGAATCAACAGCCTCTGTGGCACTTTCATTCATTTTCCATTCCGCTTATCCTCCCAAGGGTCGCAGGAGTGTTGGAGCTTACTATCCCAGCTAACTTTTTGTTGTAGGGGGGACAACACACTGAATTTGTTATCAGCCAATGGCAGGGCACAAACATAATTGGAAAAAAAATCAAAAATTGTCAACATGATTGACAACGTGTATTAAAATTTAAAAAAATAAATAAAAAAAGCCGAACTTCTAGAAATTCCACAGAGGAAAGTCTGAACCTAGCAGGGATTAAACCCTCAATTAGAGAACTGCAACCACAATTTTGACAAAACCTCACACCAAATAAACATTATTTCTCCAGCTACTGCTTGTCATATTACAACTCGTAGTCAATCAAAACGTTGCCAGTCAAAGATGATTAACAGACTCCAAGCACTGCTCTTTAAACACACACACACACACACACACACACACACACACACACACACACACACACTCCAAGACAAAACAAAGATGAGAGTGAATTTGGCCTAAGACAAAACACAGTTGAGAACAAATTTGGCCTAAAGATAGTCAAATTACATCAGATGTCCCTTTCTGGACATTTCCATAAATCAGTGTACAGCAAAATATTTCATAGTAGACGTCATTCCGGTACTTTTGAGCCCTAAAAACAAGACACTAAAAGTTCAGATGTTGACCAGCACCCCACCTTATCCTAACCTGGCTGTTGAATTCCTTTAATTTCAAAATTAGCTCACCTCCACAGCAGACCAGCACTGCATCATTTCAAGTTGATACCCGCCCTCTTTGTGTCCGGCTTCTCCGTTGCCCAACACCTGCTGCAGCGAGGGGAGCGTCTTTTGCTCTCTTAGATGATACTGAGAGCATCCTCCTCTTGCCTTCCCTTCCTCTTACTCTGATTCATTCCTCCCTCCCTCCCTCCTTCCCTCGCGGCCCGCCTTCCAGAGCCTCCCACTGCTCTGCAATTTTTCTACACCCTCCAAAATGCACGCATCCTCGAGAATTTCACAGGTAGAAGGATCCCCTTTTCCCAAAGAGTCTCCTCAATAGATTAAAAAGCAATTGGTTGAAATAATTTAAGCTTGCATTGGTGGCAATGTGGTAACATGTTCACACACAAATGGAAGGACAAAGCTCATCTTATTTTTGGGTGGGAGGAAACACAAGTTGCTGGTGCTTATTCATCGTGGCTCAATATGCTTCCCGCCTGCCTCTCTGCACCCACACAAGCTTTATCGCTTTGCCTTGTTACAAGCCAGTATCCTGCTGACGGAAATGGACCGCATAGTGACCAACAAAGACTTTGAAGCAAGAATAAGATAACACCTTAAACCAAGCTTTTTATGTGCTACAAAGGAAGAAGCATTGAACACAACACGGAATATTACATTCAGGTTTGCCGACCGTTTTCTAAGACTCACAAAGTATTGTGATTTATAATTCCACATGAACATTTTACAGCAAATCCTCTCTATTAAACAATGGACATTTGTTCCTTTGGGAAAATAACAGATCCTACCCTTTCCATTCTTATATGTATTCAATATAATTGGTAAATGTTAACTGTATTCACCCAAAAAAATATATCAATTTGTGATTGCCAACTTGGTTAATTCCATTACCTTTTTATATACTATTTTTTGGAGCACTGGCTTTTTTTCTAATCTATAAAGTATTTTATTTGCTCTGTGATTTTACCTTGTGCTGAGCTACTGGAAATAAACAGAATAGACAGCCAAGCCCAATCAATAAGCTGGGCTGCAGGCATAAGTAGTAAGAAAGTCACATGGGGATGCGAGCCAAGTTTGGCGGCTGCGAGTAGCCTGATGGCGCTCCCTCACCCTCTGGTGGGTATAATGTTACAGTCGCAGCTTCTTCGGAATGAATAGGAAACACCAACATTGTGGTTTTACAACTCACAGCCGCAAGGTTAAGAATCAGGGATCACTGCCAGATGCCAAAATGGAGCGGATGTTTATTTCTGCCAATGGCAACCAAAGTGTATCTGATAATATTCACATTTTTGAAGAAAAGGAAGAAAAAATCTGCCCTGATCCATTTTTGGTGACTTTATTTGGGATTCTGATCTTTATCAAAGACTAAAGGGTGCTAAACGATTGTTTACAGTTGTTGAATTTGTGAAAGGATTGACAGCCACTGGGTTGGTGTGTAAGATTTTAAAATATTCAGGTTGGATTATATTTTAAGTTTTTACTAAGTATTTTTGTCCTTTTGCTAATGAAGATATGTGGTAGGGAATAAGCAGGTGCATTATAACAACATGTGCCGTGTCCACAATAAACTAATACTCCCTTTTCTTGTTTGTTTTCTCCTTGGAACAATGGTTTTAATATTAAGATGCAAAGGAGCCATTAGAGACTATCTAGTGAGGCGGAGGTTTCCCAATTAGTCGCCTCTTTAGCCTCGCTCTTTGTTGTTGAACAGTGACAAGTACTTTACTGCATAAGCGGGCCATGTTCACTTCAATTCTGCTATAAAAAAAAGTTGCCTACATGTATGTATGCATAGAATATTTGAATATATTTCAGGAGAAAGAAAATAGTGACGCAACAAAAGATGCTTTTCCAGGGAGTTATTTCATGGGCCATCATTGACGCTCCATTTATTTCATTTGGAAGGTTAGGGAGGACAATCATGTAACTCACTTCTATTTTTCTTTTAATCAATGTTGTTCTTATGTCTTTTTGACTAATATCTTTCTTCCTGTGTCTTAGCCCCCAAAAAATATTGGTCCAGCTATTATTGGATTGGAGGGTGTAACCTATAACAAGATTTCCACAAAAAAATATTGAAGAGAACCCACCCGAACCCAACCCAATAAATCATAATTAGCATAAGTAGTAATTCTCACCTATCGTGACATTATAGTCGACATGATTGTCATTTATATTTGTATGTGACAACATAGTCGTTGTAATTGTCTCACATCAGGCTCATAATGGGACCAACAGTTGCTGATGAACGTCATTCCACAGCCGGAATGACAATTAGGAAAGAAATGTCACGGTATTTAATGACGACGACCTCCTCCTCTTCCTTGCAGGAGGCGATAAAGGCGATGACAGTGCAGCATCGATGGCAATCAAGCTAATGAAGGGATTAATTGGCCAGACGCTCACAAGTGGGATGGAGACAAGCTGAGGATTCCAACTTGTACAGTTATGAATACCTAAAAAAAAATCGACCGCTGGCAGCGACCATTCGTCAATAAGTGCAAAACACAAGCTGTGGAGCAGCACATGTAAACAGAAAGCATACAAGTAGCTAAAATAATATCTCACTCATTTTATGAACTGCTTTATCTACACTATGGTCACATGGGGGTGCTGGAGCCTATCCCAACTGACTTCAGGCCAGAGGCGGGGGACACCCTGAATGGGTGGACAGCCAATCGCAGGGCACAAGGAGAAAAACTACCATTCATGCTTAAACTCATTTCTAGGGGCAATTTCAGGTGTCCAATCAGCCTACCATGCGTGTCTTTGGAATGTGGGAGGAATCCAAAGTACCTGGAAAAAACCCACATAGGCACGGGGAGAACATCCCAACTACACACAGGTGTGTGTATATACATATATATAAAACAACAAACAACTTGGCTGTTTTAAGGACGAAGTTGTAATGATTCATTCCATTTCCAATCATTTCAATGGGGAATATACTATTTGAGTTACAAACTCATATCTCAAAGGACTACAATCTTTTTGTAGCAATGAACGCCAGCCAGCTAATAGACGCCAACCCCCCTATTTGCGTCAATGAACCCCGCAGCTACGTCACACAATTTTCTTTTCAAGGGGATCCAGTCAAAGAAGATAGTCAAAAACCAGCAGATTAGCAGAAAAATGAACTGCGGCACTAATCTCTCATTTGCTTGAATGAAATTATTTAAAGAAGAAAAAAGAGAAGAGCAAGAAAAAGACAGGAAAGAATGATATGAAGCTTTTAAATGAGCACCGACGGTGCCAAGATGTAATGACTCAGTGATTATAATCAGCAGCGCTGCACTGTGAGGAGCGAGACACGCCCATCCTTCACAAGTTAAATATGGACTTGTCTGCAACATACAAGAAACCTTTTTTAAATATGAAGTCTAAGTCTAGAAAAAATAACCTCCTGAGGGTGATAAAATATGACTGTGAGGAGCAAGCATTCAAGAATAACCTTGTAGAATGAACCACGTACTTCATCTTGAAGAAATCGACCTTATTATTATCTGATCCAAAGTTGCAGCCTGTCACAATACAGATAGCATTTGAAATCAATAGGACTACTCAATGTATGTCCAGATAGCATCGATAGGTTTTTTTTTTTCCCAAAGCCAAGCCAACATTCAACCTCTTTTGTCCTTTAAAATCTATACAAGGGGAATCGAGAGGTCTCATCGGGCTGATTTAGATAGATTGAAAATTCCAAGACAAGGACAAAGTGTTGACATGACATCTCGTCCCAGCTCAGTTTATATATCCTACAATGATGGGCTGCCACTGACATCAATGGATATCAATCCATTCCGACTACAAAACCATGGCCTTGCCACTACTGGATGAGCTTGAGCTCAAGTGTTGTCAATATTGCAAATGTGTCATTCTCGCTACCTCGCGTTTAGGTATCGAGAGGCTGATGATGCTGGAGCGCCGGCTGGTATTATTAACTCTCCTCCATCTGCTCTTGTGACCGTGTTTAGTCACACTATCCGAGTTCCATGCTGGGAGGCTCCATTTTCAGCAGAACATCAAGTCCCTATTTACTGACTCATTTTGCATTGTCAGAGATAAATTTAGCAAAACCCTCCATACTTATTTTAGTGGACATGTCTATCATACAAGAATGCATGACACATTCCACGGGACCACGCATAAAAATGAATAGGAAGAGTTGGTCAGTTTGGTTTAAATCCATCCATTTGCTTGTACATTTCAACATTGATTGGACATCCATTGGCGTCAATGGTAGTGAATGAGTTTACATTGGCAGAACATGGTGTCAAATATTTTTAAAGTTAGTATGGTGCATACAAATTGAAGACAATTGATTCACAATGTAATTTTCTTGATATAAAATAAGAATCTTTTCATTAGCATATATCAGAAATTGTCCACTACTACCACATCTGCATTATAATTAATATTGATCATGGAAACTTCATTAGGTAGTTTGTACTATGCCATGGACTTACCAGAAGAAGGTTCTTGTCCTGTAAGCACTCTTCTCCAATCTGCAATAGCAATAGAACACAACTCATGAATATTTGTGTTGAAAAATAACCATCACATCAACTTCAAATCATCTTTAAATTCATATTTCCAGCACAGATTACCGGTAATTGGCCTCCAAAAATGACGTTTCAAAGCCCCCTCCTCTAGAGAACCACGTGGTCATGATCTGCATCGCCTTCTTCCACAGATTCCCACCCCGCTTATCTTCCCTGTTGCGTGCCTGCCTGCCAGCCAGATGCTAACTATCCTAGCTGGAATTGGTTCAAGGATGGGAAAGGACGACTGCCAAGTCTGGGCGTGGGAGTGTGAAAGTGACTGGAGGTAACGATGAAAGTTGGGGTCATGCTGTAAGCATTAAGTTAAAGTAGTACAATTGAACTGATATAAGTACTGTACTTGGCTTAAGTAAGTTACTTATCAGTCAGTATTCCCCTTATATGTACTTTGCTTAGCATTTCAATTCACTTGTTGCCTGAATTTATGACTAAATGTAATATTGCTGCAGTACAATAAAAATAATTGAGTCTAGTTCCTTTTGTTCCAAGTTAAGAATAATACTAGGGTTGAAAAACTACAATCTGCAACAGACACAAGAATGAAGCTAAACATGATGACAGTGTCACTGAACCAAGAAAGATTGAAAGAAAACAGTGCTAATAACAAACAAACTGATGACACACCGAGGAACACCTGGACCAGATGCTTGGAAGAAGCTGATTGGTCAACATAGGGGAAGGGGAGGAGTTTTAAAATTGTAAACTGAAGTAGGCAAAACTAATTCCAAAGCAAAGCAGACTAAGACATATTTAATATAACAAAGGCATTTCATAAATGCAGAATTGCCACTCATTAAAAGAATAAACCATGTTGTACTCATGTTTTTGTTCTATTTTTTTCAACACCATTATGCTTATTTTTTTTACTCTCTTTTCACTCTCTTACCCTGTTTCATCTGACTGCATTTCCCGATAAATATCCATCAAAGTACAATTAACCGCAGGAGTACCCGTAGAAAAAACACACAAAAAAAACCTGTTCAGGCATAAGGAGGGAAAGCACACAGCTGACCAAGCAGTCAAACAGGATGGTTTGGAAGGCGGGATCGGGGGGGTATTTGAAGAAACAAAGCCTTGTTGTCACTACACACAGTACAAGGCATTTAATCTTCTTGAAACACATTTTGTTTTGGAGCTTTTTAATCCAATATCACCTCTCTGCCATGGGAGGTGCCAGCTGCTGGCTTGGACGCTTGCATCAAGCGAACAATCACATGGCAGCAGTCCAATCATGCAGCACTTGCACACTCTCCCTAGACAGTAGACACTGTGGTATAAAAAAATCACATATTTTCAGTTTAATAACTGTAATAAAATGATTCGATTACGGCAGCTGCACTACTGCCTACACCATGTCTTTGTATCTTTGTACATTGACTTGTGGACCTGTTTTTTTTTTTTGGCACCATCACTTCATTGTTTTTTTTTAGTTGTAGTTTTAATGTGCAAGAATTTTTGACAACAAATGAGCATTTATAAAGAGCGTGTGAAGTTGTGAGCGGCTAACTTGGTGTTTATATGACATTTCTGTGTTGCTGCTGGTGGTCCTTTGTGTTTTGCATTGACAGTGAAAATATTAGCTGTCCAATCGGTGACCACCTCGTTGATGGCTAAGTGTTTTGGTGCTTAAAGCTTTTATCGTGTTGTGAAACTGCTGAGAAATAATCAAGAGATCATCACCTATCTGGCGTGCACTGTACAATTAGGGAAGAAATTATCTGTAGATGGGCAATTAGTAGGTCTGGAATGGTCAAAGTAATCAGCAAGAACATGAAACTCAGTGATGCTTCAAAAAGTTTCAGGCCATAGTTTAAATATCTGATTAATAATTTGCTAGTTGATTTTAAATGGGTGTTTCTTAGGATTCCGGGCAATATTTAACAAACGACTTCATAGAAATGAAGTGCCACTGCAGGGTAGTAAATGTTCTCTTATCACATTTTGTTCCCTCGTGTTCATTAAGATGAATTATTAGTAACACTATGTGCACGTGAGAATGTAAATTAGGTGGGAATTCCTTTATTAGTCGCTAGAAGGGGGCATTTAACTCATGATTGACTGGATTGAAGATCACAGATCATCCATCAGTCATGCTGTTGAATGTAATGGCAGATTTAGGTGTTAACTCGTAGTGATTATATCTTTATATCTTTAATTCTATGGTTTGTCACGATCATAACAAAAGTCATGTGACAATATCTCCTTTGTGTAAAAATTGTGAGAAAATGTTAGTTTATTATTATTAAACTACTACTGCTAAACCACTCACATAAATGTATGGCAGAGTCAATTACCTTGCTGTAAAGAGACATTCACTATACGGGAAACAAGTCATGGAAGCTAAAGCTACGCTAGCTACCATGCCATTAGAGCATTTAATGCAGTTTTTTTCAAGATAGCAAAGCACAACAGGTTACAAAATATGAAAGCTGAGCAAAATGATTTTTTTTCCATCTTACCCTCCATAAGCCCCAAGCGTAAGGCTTCTCCTCCTCTGAGACATCGTGTGACGAAGCTTCTCGTTCCGACCTTTATCTTTCTAGGCCTCCTTTTGTTTCTTTCCTTTCTTGTTGTCACCCTCATTGGTTTCGTGTGTGTGTATGTGTGCATGTGTGTGTGTGTTCTCTGTTGTAATTTAAGAATACCTCACCCCTCCTACTGACTTCCCCACCATCCATTGCCTGCCGTTATGATTCTATAGTGGTGTGAATGTGGAGGTCATACCGCAAAGGTCAATGAAAGAAAGGAATGCCGCTCATCATTGCCATTATTTCATTCACTATTTTAGGTATGCTGGTTTCAACACGTTTTCAAATCAACAAAACATGTAGACAAGCTTTGGTGTACATATAATAATGAAAAAAAATCTGTTCCTTTTAATATATTGATAGATACATTTTCTTTTGTCTGTAACACTGCATTTTTTCTGAATTGAAAGTACTCAAATATCTCATCAAACATGATTGATTGCAGCAGCCCAGCCATCAATACCCAGAGGTGGTAAATACTAACTATTAAATATGGACGCCGCATAGTGAGGTCACAGGCAGAGTCACGTCAAAGTGAAGCCAGCATAAATTAAGAAAATTATTACTTTGTATCAGCATGCAGTAAGCGATGTAATGACTTGAAACTTGACATTAATTATTACAAATTGGCATCACTAGGTAGCTGGAGGTAGAAAAACATGTATTGACCAAGTTTTTTTCACTGGTAATGGGGAAGACACATAGCATCATAAACATTTGATCTCGTGAATCTGAGTTTGTTTTCTAACTGTTAGCTCTCCTGTGTTCTTGTTAGTTTAACAACACTCCAACCTTTGGCACAAACTGCCACTAAACCTGTAATCACCCCCTCTGGATCATTGATTTTGCTCTGTCCCATTTTGCATCATCGGTAATGCCCCTGGAAACCCCCAGTTTACCTTTTTTGAGAGGGTATTTTATTGAGTGCAACTGGACTTGGGCTAGATGGTGGTGATAAATCAAATCAAAAGCTTGAGAGAGGACAAGATTCGGGAATGTGTCTCCAAATCACTAAGGTCCTCCTATTCCCTTACGGATTGAGCTGGACATTGATTAAGTGCGACTGGATCATTTATCTTTTACTTTGGAATCATCAAGTAACTCCTCACGTGAAAATTGACCTCGAGCAACGTGATCTACAAGGATTTTGTTCACAATACAGTAAGATTCTTTTTATAAATGTTTTCCCAAAAGAAAACACACTTATATATATATTCATTTATATATTTATTTATTAATTAACTGATTTATTACCTATATATTTACGTCTAAATTGTCTTTTCCTGTATCTGCATTCTCACCCTCTTGCTACTGTGACAATGAAATTTCCCAAATGCGGGATGAATAAAGTCATCCAATCCAATCCGTTCTTAACACCACGATTTACTACATTCATTTTTTTCAGGTAAGTAAGGCTTGAGGTAACGTGACCTGATAGAAAATTAGGCCGACCTCTCAAAATGTCCTCAGGAAGAGTAAAAATGTCAAGGGTATTTTTTTTTCATAGAAGGAGCATTGCCCTCCAATGACACAGTGACCCATCAAGTAGTAAACATAATAACATAATAGACTCCATCAGGTGCTTTTAACCTCTCTTTTTATACCATGAGGTTTCAATCATTTAAAATTAATAACCGTGCTTTTCCATGGAAGTGTAATGCGACTAAAAGAAGAAGCCAAGGAACTAAATCCTCTCACTGTCACTCATCTCGCCCTCTGGCACTCTTCCGATAATGACACTAAAATGTCACATTGCTTGTATTACCATGACTTCATCTTTTGTTGATGTCGCAAGTGCACCTTTTTCCGCTTTGCCTTAAGAAATGCGAGATTTTGGAGATTTACTTGGGTGAACGTGAAAGGGCAGTCGCGTTGTAATTAGTCTTTGTCTGCAGGGTTAAAGTGCTCCCTAGTCTTGACTTTGGAGACCAATGGAGGGATGTGACGGGAGACGGAAGGGTGTGCTAATGAGAGTCTGAGTGCTGTGAAATGAGGTTCACTAACCCCCTCGAAGCAGTGCCACGTCGGACTTTATACTAACAAGGCGCATCCAGAGCAAGGCAGGCTCGGGAGACGCAAGCTGTACACCACATAACTAGTTGGAATTGATTTGAGTAAGTCAAAGTAAAACTTGTGCTGAGTCAGCAAGAGAAGATCGTTCGATTACATCACCATCTATTGAACAAGCTGGTATTTTGCAGAGCCATGAATAGGTTGGTGAGCTGATACATTGTAAATCTGAAGTTGAGAAAAGGAACTTTCAGATCTAATGAGACAACTGGAAAGTTTGCAGGACAGTAGTTGAAGGTCGGGTCCCCACATAGTGCGATAAGAGACACTGTAGTATAGTCAATAACATTAAGTCTGCTGTGAATACAGGATTCTTGCCTATATGCAGGGGACCAGATACATTCAAAATGGTCTATACTTGGAGTTATGTATAGAGATAAAATGAGTCATTATCGTCATCTAATAAGTCATTCCACTAAAAGTAGAACGTTTTTGCTCAGTGTCCTGAAAGCAATGTTTGTGTTTCATTAGGAGGATATTATCAAAATGAGAAAAATAAACATTCACCTCAGAAAGTTTCACTTCATTGTGATTCAGGGTATATTTGTGAGTTGGCATGTATTTGAAAAAACAGCATTAAGGTTGTCAATTTACCATAAATGATAAAAATAAGGGTCATACTCTAAGTCAGTTTTTCTTTTTCAATAAACGGATGCTTGCAAATGACTATGGAAAATCAAACTCGATTTACTTGGCCATTTTTCATGAATATGATCTTGTTTGCTAACTTCAAAGATTTTCATTGGATTTCCAAAGTTTTTGGAGTTATGGAAAGCTTAAATAAAAGACGGGTCAATATGCCATCTTTCAATTTTTCAACCCAAAAGGTCTGAAAGCTTACATATCAGACTCAGATGATGAAAATACTCAGCGTGGCCGAGTCAACCAGAAGCCCAAGGCACCTGCAACATTGCAGCATATTTACATATGATGCACTAGGCCTCCGGAGTTACCGGAGGAACGTGTTAATCTTCAATCGTTGCGGCAGGAGCTTCATCTAAAGTGTCTTTAAGGCTCAGTGAGAGCCAATGGCGTACTCTTACGCTTCCTCCCCACAGGGAAACGGCCAGACGGGGATCGTTAAATATTTAAGATGCATACGCACGGGCCCAAGCGCCAGCAAGTTTGCAAGGACAACATACCGGCGGCCGGCAGTGTTTGCATTCCCATCATTGTCACACTTTCTGCAGAGTTTATTTGAATTTATTCGCCCCGCTTCAAAATCCACCCATGATCTTTCAATATGATCTCCTTTACAAAGCGATTTGAAAGGCGTCATCTGCGGCAGGAAATGAAATTTAAAGTTGTGACTTTCATCAATTGCGATTTAAATACGTGAGCCGATGAATGCAATAACGCTGCGGTGCTTTATTGATGAGCTTGCATAATTGTCTACGACAGCCTTGATAGCAGACGGCCTACCCTGGTTTTAACGATGGTAATCTACAATCTCTAGCTACAAAATTAGGCACACTCACTGAAAAATATCGGCATCACCGCACTATATTCATCTGGGAATTCGATTAATATAAAACAAAACTAAAAAAAAATAGTATAAATATAGATTTTGGCTCAAAATCCAATGATGTCATCCCAATGGACAAGTCCGCCTTGTAATATGGCCTGTATAGAAAAGTCTGACAAAGCATGCCCTTGAGAGTAGAGCTTCCTTGGCAATAAAGGCTCATTACAGTGATGAGAGACAAACTAATGGAGATGCTTCTAGGAATTACAAGCCAGGAAAGAAAGAGTTTGATCATCCCACACTGCCGATTGACATCCACTAAGCCGGAGAGAGAGTGGAGCAGACAGACGGTGTCCACAGTGAGGGGGTGAGACCAGATGACCGGCATAAAGACTGTATCTCCTGATTAATGTTCATGACTCTCATCTTGAGAGGACATTGATGCTCACAGAGGAAAGGCTGGTTATATTATACTGCATTGTATTTCTCATTGCACTCATATATTGCCAATGATAGTGTTGAATGGTTTCAATTTTGATCAGGAATAGTTCACTGCAGCAAGAGTATTTTGCAGTATTCTTGTCACAGTTGGTAGTTTGGACTAAACAAGCAGCCTGAAAGTGAATATATTATATTCTTATATTCTTATAATACAAAAGTAAACAAAAAGAGAGGGAAAACACTACAAAAATAAAGTACAAGTCAACTCTTTTCTTACCTTTGTGAACTTCAATCTCATTACTACAAAATTGAATCACTTCTTTTAATATTGCTAACACATTCAGTAAGTTTTATTATGATGCTTTTTAAATGCTTGACCATTTAAAAAAAATAGAGACAAACAGACATACGCAACTAAATACTAACTTTCAACTTCTGTTTCACCTGCCAGTGGAGATAATTATGTAAAATTATTCCTAAAGTTAGCAAAACAGCCACAACATATCCCAAAAATATCAAGCATTAACTCTTCCACTTACTCCCCAAAACTGACCTGGCGCCCCCTAAAAATACGGATGAAATGAATAATACTTTTATCATTATAATTTGCAAAGAAAGAGTTAAAACATTAAAACGACCCGATGGGGCCTAAAACTCTCCTCAGTATTGCATTAAAAAAAGAACAACAACAAAAAAGAAGGGTGACAATGAATATAATTGTATCCAGCACGGCTATTATTTTGTTCTGTGTTTTCACGTGGCTCGTTTCGATTTGTGAGCTGCACCAACCTAAAGGGAATAAAAGCAACATAAGGAGAGCTTCGTGATTGGGCCCTGGGAGCAATGCAGTCAGGACATAGAGGAAAGAAGCCGGAGAGGGGAAGAGGGGGGGAAAAATCACCCAAAAACAAATTTGGAAAAAAAATCATCAGGGCACACACACACACATCCTCCTGGGGGGAAGACAATCCGGAGCAAAGCCCATTAGGAGGAATAAAGGAGAGTCGTAGCAATGGGGATGGAGAAGGCTTATTATTTCATGGAAGCGCCACTGAGTTGAAGACTAGAGGGGGAAGAAGAACAGCCCTCCAGGCCACATTGGGGGATAAATGACTCTCCAGACAGACTTGCTTTCATAAACACTTTTGAGAGCGATGCCAAGATATCTAACGAACCTCACGGCTCTAGAGTCTAGACCACCTGAAGCTCTGCAACGTGTGGACAAACAGGAAACGAAAAGGTAACACACACACTGCATGAGTCAAAGATAATTCTAAAAATGCCATTAATTCTATGCCCTACGTGGGTGGGACAACCTTTTCTCTGGCTGTTATGAAAGCACAATATGAATAAAGGTGAGTTGATTTGAACTGGTTGCGCATTTACCAAAATAAGCATTCATACGCAAGGATTACGAATTTACCACACTTTTCCTGGCTGTATTTTCACCCTCTTGCTACTGTGACAATGAAATTTCCCCAATACGGAATGAATAAAGTTATCTAATCTAATCTAATACAATTTAATGAGCTATAAAAGCTTGCTCCCGGAGTTATTAAGCACTTACTATGTACATTTGTGCCAGTTCAATGCAACATTCAGTTCTCCATATATAGAATTTAATGATGATAATTTTCCACAAACCTCTACTCTGGAGGCCAACTGGCAGTTATACATAAAAGCTGGATTTGAACCATCAACCTAAGGATTTCTGGGTAAATTCTACATTCCTCCACTCTTCCAGCTGAGCTATCAAAATGTTTAATGCTGGGTAATTGCTTTTAGCACCGTTCTTAAATTATTGTCATTCATACTTGGTTTATAATAGCAACCTAAAGATTGCTATAATGTTTCTACAGTCCTAGGATCTACTAAATAAGATACCGAAAAGTGCAAAGGAATTTTAAATAAACTAGTGTTTATTTAAAATTCCTTTGCACTAATTAACAAATACCGATTGGTTAATTCCATAAATGTTCATTGCCGTAGAAATAAGTGTAGTAGCATGCAGAAAAATGGCCAATTTTTCACTCTGAATGAATTGAATGCAAGGATTAAGCCCTCCTGGACCACCATAAAGCCCACTTGAGTCAACAATGTCTACTGGGAAACAAACATGCTTCAAAGTCAGAAGGCTGATGAGATGGTAGCCAATGTGGGTCATTCGCATCTGATAAACTGCCATCTAAGTCAAGAGAGCGCGAGCTGGATGAACCTACTGTCTGTTTTTTTTTTTTTTTTTTGAATGATGGATTGTGTAAACAAGCTCTTGTCCGGGGGATAAAAATGAAAGGGTAAGCCTGACATTTAATCTAAATTAGTAGCAAGACAATCTTGTTTTACAGGATGAGAGGTGTGGTTGCATCATTTATTTATTCAGCCACCAAATCCTCCATTCGTTTATCATGGTTTATTTAGCATATATTTCATTTTGTCACCATCATGAGTGATTTTGTAATAAAGGCAAAAGTCTTTAAACAAGAGAAACTATATTCGGAGTCAAGTTTTAACAATAAATATTAGTCAAACATACAAAGGCGATAAAGTATAAAGGATAATTAATATGAGATAAAAGTTATATAGTAAATGTTTTCAACTTTTGCCATTAAATGTTGGTAAACGTTGAAGTTGTAAAATTGAAGCGTTTTGAAAATTAAAAAAGGATTCATAAATCTTTAAATGCGACAAAGGCGAAAATGGTTATTCCGCTGAATTGGACAATTTGTGTTACACTTAGGAGTGAGCACTTTGCAAAATCATTATTCTTCCTTCTTCTAATGTCACGTACTGTATTGCTTTCACATCTCTGGCTAGACCATTTATATTTCTTTTCACACTGAGAAAAAAATGCAGCCTGGCTTTTCATTCGTCCGTTGCGAGACATCCCGCGTTCAGCTCAGCGTGAATGTCGGGGTAATCTCCAGAAAAGTGCACATACATCGGCAAGAAAATAGCACTTTGGTGAAAAAAAAAATGACGATAAAGACAGCATGCTGAGATCACTGCTGGAGTGTCTAACGTCCTGAATTGTAGATTAAAAAGAAGCAAAAAACACTCCACAGGATCCTTAAGTCAAAAGTTGACACTGTCCAGCTATGCTAAAATAAAAACTATATATATGTATATATATACATAAATATACACATATATACATGTGTGCATATACACAGATATAGATACACGTATATATCTCCTATCTCTGCCAATCACAGAGCACAACGGCAAAAACCAACCAACAACTGTTCACGCTCAAAAGTTTGGACACCATTGACTTAACCATTCGAAGAAACAAGGCAGTTTTGAAACAAAATTAAGATACTATTCAAATACAGAGTTCTTGATAACATCAGAAAACCAATTCAAAGGCTTTACTTAAATTAAATCGTGAATAAAACTAAAGAAGAAAGGAACGTGACATTTTGCGTTGATAATAGTTCTCTCCATTTTTTGATGACATTGGCAAGAAGCAGGGGGCTCATGACTGTGCAAAAAGCATCTCTGCATTACGCTCTTAGGATCACATTTCTCGTACTCTAACATTGTCTCACGCACACACTCACACGATGATAAGTCCCCGACTCAATGTTAACGCGATAACAGCGACATCTCTCTCAGGAATCGTCAAATAAAGATGACATCCAAGCGGGAATCAGAAATTCCAGAAATAAAATCTTATCTGCATAAACTGCCTTTGAGTCTGAAGGAAGAAAGTGTTGGGAAGGTCTCCAATGTAATTTCCTGCTGCTACTCTTAAAAAATAAAAAAGTCTGCTTAATAATGCATCCCGGCACTCCATTAAGGCATTTTATTTACAAATTGACAAAGTAGCTGTGGTTGCTTGATGATTGGTTTTGCTTTTAAGCAAAGGAATCCCAATCTTCCGTTGAAATAATTGTTGGGCATTTTTGAGGAAATAACAAGACTTCAGAGAAAGTCAGTTTATTTGATGAACTAGTAACCTTTTCAAGTTTATATATAGTGGGTACTTGATTGTGTATATGCTAGAAGTTTAGATACTCCACCATATTGCAGCACCACGACTCAAACCCATTTTTAGGCAGCTGGCATGAATTATTACCAAATCTAATCAATTTTCTATCGTTATTGGCCATTGACGTTTGATGTATTTTGACAGCCATCCCTGCCGAAATTCCAAGTTCAAATTGAACGGATGTCTATCGGCAGCAGTAAAGTTGAAACATGATCCTTCACCGTCAAGCCATCACAGTACAAAAAAAAATATTGCCGTTGAGTGAATCCTTCAACCTCAGAAGGTGACCTCTTACATAAAAATTAATCAATCGGATTAAATTCCATCCAGCGCGCACAATGAAAATTCCCAACGACTACAAAATTCCAAAAGGGGCGGGGCTTGCAAGGTGACCGACTACAATCTTTGGCAATGTCACGATGTCATCAGTTAAACTGAACTCAATAAATCGTAAATCTTGTTGTTATCATATTGACTTTTTCCTGGAGGATCCGATTGGCCTATCAAAAATTCATCTTTCCTCTTTGGAAGAATTATTCAGTCAATTTTATCTTCGGATATAATGGGAACCTGTGACATGCCTGGCGGGGAGAGAAACAGGTGGTGGGAGAATAAAAGCTTCCACTTGAGCTACGCTGTTTACTTATTCAAGTGAATAGCGATTAATTGGGGTTGTGGAGTCTATTAGAGCAGAGTGGAACGCAGAAATTGACTGAGATATACTTTGGCTTATAGATTGCATATTTTCACTATATCAGAGCATAAGAGGCGTTGTATTATATTATATTTTGTGAAATGTGGAATGAAGCAACAAGTTATCAAAATATTTGTCAAATATCTTGATTTGTTGGAAACTAGACTATTGATCATGGCAGCCATATTTACTAGGCATACAATGAATAACTCAAAGTATAAAAATAATAAACCTACAGAGATAAGCGGCTAGGTTGGCAAGTGGTGAGCGCCTTGGCATCGCAGTTCTGGGGTTGAGGGTTTGATCCAAGAATGATCTTAACTGTGTGGAGTTTGCATGTTCTTCCCAGACTCGCGTGGGTTTTCTCCGGGTACTCTGGTTTCAACCCACGTCTCAAAAACATGCACGTTAGGCTGGAATAACACTCTAAATTTTCCCACCATAGTTAACTGGGATAGGCTCCACCAATACCCACGACTCTTGTGAGGATAAGTGGTTTGGAAAATGAATGAATAAGTCAACAAATATTTTCTAATGATACGGTGGAACATATTTAGAGTCACACTTAGAAGGAAAACTGAAAGTCATTCACTCAATATCATTCAAAGCACTGAATCTATCTTACTCGAGGTTATTTCAGCAGCAAAACACATTTTTGGGAGTGTAAAAAGCAGCTGCTTAGCATTAATCCCAGCACACCGCGGTTTGCTTTAGCTATCTCAAACACCACAGGAAGTGACCCCTGCCTAGTTAGAAAGAGAAGAGTGCAAATATATAAACAGCAACACAACAGCATATGGTTTTGCTTTCCTTTTAACACCAAGTTTATTTTAAACAGTCCAAGTTTGGTAAACACAAAAAATGGAATGAATTCGAATATATATTTTTTATCATATATCTGTAGGGGGTATTTATTTTTGTTGGTTAAAATACGATGCAAATTCATAGAGAAGTTCAGGGTGCACAAACAGTGGATTTTAACGGGGTCAGCACGCGTTGTGACTATCAATTATTACTCAAGTGGAGCCATTAAAATGAACGCCTATTGTGTTGATTAATGGGAACATTGACAAGCATCAGTCTGAAGCTTTTATGCTTCCATTTAGAACCGGCCTTGCACCTTTTGTCCCTCTTCAACAGTGGAACAGCATACAAAAAGGATAAAACATATCTATCTGGAAACTCCAAACTACTACTATCAGGATGAAAAATATCTCGTAGCACTTTGAACACGAAGTATTTGACATCACTTAAAGTCATAAGGAATCCACATGCCTTCTTAATCTGGGTGAGTTTTGGGAAAAATGATGGCTGAAGATCAATTATATTTTAAAAAGTGAATATAAATGCAAAATGTGTCTGACTAATTCTTTTCTGTGCAGAAAAAGGAGATAGCTATGAATTTTATGTCATCTGTCAACACGTTTCGTTCACACGACGCCTTTCGAAAGTATGGAACATTATTATTCGGCAAACAGCTCATTCGAATTCTGTCCATTTAATTTTGATTCAAGCCCAGATTTGTTCCTGGCGGGGAATGAAAAATGTCGTCCCTCTTTGATGAGAGTGTCCCGCTTCCAATTACACCTTTGAAAATGGGCGCAGGATTGCCTCAATCTCTGCTTTCGGTGCAGGTTGAAATGGAACTTGGTCGCTGAGAGGAAAAACGCCGTATAGAGGAGACAGGTTTGCAGGATTCGTGAGTACCAGAGTGCATGACGGCTGTCACCGGGGGGGTCGGTCGGTTGGGTGGTGTGGTGTGGGACAATCTTGAACTCCCCATACACCCGCCACTGCCCAAACTCCAGAGTACTCTACTCTTCTATGAATTCCTAGGTAGCTTGACAAATTTGTGTCTCGGTGACAGGCTGCTGCTGACTCGATTAAAAATGAAGAGGTTGCAACCTTACATAATACATTTAGACTCAGACCACTCAAATCTTTGGCCTTCTAGCACTGTGCTAGTTATCTAATTAACCCTGATTAAATTGGTCAAAAGCAAGTCGAATAGTACATAACTGAATTATAATAAGTAAATCATTGTATTGTTGGTTTTTGCTAAAGCTTGTCCAGTCATTTTTTCATCAACTCAAAATAAAATGTTGTCTTAAATTTAACCTTGTTTCACCTTATTGTGGGTCATTTAAATACATTCTGTATTTTCCAATATGGGATTAATAAAGTCCAAACATCAATTTGTTATATTAAAAATGATGGGACCAAAAATGTAATACAAAGCATTTAATCTCAATTTAATCTGAAGATAGTGAACTTTGAGGGAAATTGCTTTTTATTTTAACATCTTGATAAACACCTTTAATTGAGTCTATAAAGTGAGTAGAAAGTCATGAGCAATCAGATTAGTTTAGAAAAAGCTAAGGCTTTGAAATATGCACATTATTGCCAATATAGCAACCCATCAAATAATCCATATCCCTCACAAATTCCCTTTTGGTATATTAATGTTTTATAACCCCTTCTCTGATTTCCTATTTTAATCGAGAAATGCAGATTAAATGCAATGGGAACATTTACTGCAAGTGTAAAATCCTGCTTCTATAATTGCTGCCATCACATTCCATGCTTCCATTTGAATTAAACACGTTGATGTGCAAAAGCATTGTTATTCTGATTAGACTTTTTATTATCTAGATAGATAGATAGCTTGTAGTTTATTTGTGTAGTGCAACAAAATATAAAAGTAGCATAAACTATGTCCTGTCCTTTTCAGCGCTCTGGGAGTCTAAAATGTCATAACACAACATGCTATACATTTTTAATGAACTACAGCAAGAAAAGAGAAATGGAATTCCATCGATTGGGTGTGCAATTATGATATTGTTTATGCTGACGTATTTGTATCATTAGATTCATTTTGTATGTGACAAATGTATATAAAACAGTATTTTTCAAATATGATGCAGTAAATCATCAATTAATTATTATGAGACAATTAATTGGGTGTTTCTTTTCATCCATGATATTTAGTGCAATGTCATCAAATATGCAAAATACTAACTGTAGTTAGCACAGTGCCTGAATATAGTGTATTCTTGATGCATTCATGTCATAAAAGTAGTGCAGCACATCATTAGTACTCTACTGGGCCACTGGCTAAGGCACTGAATTCCAATTACCACCAGCAGGCCCCCGCAATAGGAATGTAACCAGCTTTCCAAGTCGCCCATGTTCCTTTCCAACTTGTGATGATGTTCTGCATAATGTGGCCGCAGAATGGAATGAAAAAGGAGGAATTTGTAAGAAGGTGCTCTGTCCGTGTCCAGTTGACAACGTGGAGGATAATGGATTCTTCGGCTTGGAAACATACGACATGACTGTCAGGCCGCATGTTCGTGGTGAAAAAGATGTGCAAAGAACGTGAAGGATTCATTAGAATGCTTTGGCAGCAGTGTAAGCCAGGAATAATAAGCCTGGCCTAAAAGGTGCACTCAGGAGGCGATGGGGATATTTCTGAACATAGCGCAGGTAAACATTAATGACTGACTAAAATTATAGTCATTCTGGGTTATGATGGTACAAGACTCGTCACTTCGGTATGTCACATCGGCAAGATTTCCATTCATTTGGACAAGTTTCCGACATTTGAAATTGCTGGATTTCTCCCTGCGGCAACTTCTTTAGATTGGCAGCCAATAATGTCATCGTCAATGAATGTAATGATACCTGTACAGCAGTCAATTTTATTTCAAAGTAACCTGAAACATATAATACTAAACTTTAGTCTCAATGTGTCAAGAAATGTTGACGCAATTTAACATACAAAACGGCTTCTCTAACTGCAATTCAAAAGTTTCCATACTGAGGAATTGAACTTGTCTATGCAGTGGATATTTGAGACATTTCGGAACCTTTACGTTAGAATTGTTACACCAGAGAACAATTCTAACTTGTCAGTTAGTCATGAAAAAAAAACGACCTTAACAAAACCACCTGAACTGCGACCAGGAAACGTGAGGTATCTAACAAACCACAATCCGATATGAACAAATTATTGCTTTAAAGCTGTGTATCACCATACCATAAGAAAAATTCCATGTATTTATATGTATATTTATACATATATTTATTTATTTATTAAATATATTCTACTTCATAATATCCAAATTTAAATGAAGACATTGCTTGTTAAGTCATTTTGTTTCTGGTTTCACTCTTTTTTTTGCCATATTCATCAGCTTGTGACCCAACACCATTCTCCTTTAGCATTGCTCTTTAAATGGAACTCGTCTGCCTGATTATTGCACCAAAGTGCAGCTCTGCAGCCAGCATAAAATATTCATACCCTTCATATTCAGCCCCTTGTTTGCTCTTCTTATTCATTCATATAGTATTAGGCCACCCTTCACTTAGCAAAGACCGCCAGAATTGATTGAATGAGAACAGTTAGTAAGTCATGACACTTAAAATCATCAGAAACTACACATTTGCAGACAATGAAAAAACAAATGTCGGTGTGTGTGATGGCAGAATTTGTGATGCAGGTGATTTGTGATGACAGTCAACCCCGTTGCGCCTCTTCGGATGAGTAGCAGATGCACACAGCTGCTCAAATAAAGTGTGAGCCAAATCCGTACGTGTCATTACCACCAATTAGGTGCAGGCGTGTCGCATGACATGGATGAATGGACTGAACTCCTTAATTGCTGTTTACTATGCCAGCCAAACTAAAGAAAAATCTAATAGCTTTGACTTTTTTCCCTCCATTTTATCACTGAATTTTGTTGTTAAACATGAATTCATGACCTCCCATTGATAGCAATAGACGTCATCAGAAGTCCAATCTATTTTGACTGTGAAGAGTGGCAGCGAAGGCTCATTCATTATGAATTGGACGCCTAACATCGGCATTGGCAGCAAGTGAGTTAAACAGGGTAAATATGGGAAAATATTTAATTGGAGGAGTGTAGGGAGCTCCATGTTGCTTTTCCAACAGTCATTTCATGGATCACTGAGGTGGCAAGGAGAATATTTACCCTCTCCTCTCTCTTTGATAGTGAGCCAGAGCATCATGCTAAAACTCAATGTCAGTTTAGGAAAGACTTCTCTCTTCTGGAAAACACTTAGCTCATAATACCTGTCGTCAGCTGCACTGCAGACTAATCTTTGTGCGTGACACTTGTACGGCGACCATGACATGACTGCTGTCAAGTCAATCTTATGCAAGAGTTTATCCAACATAAACTGTTGCCAGGCAGGTCATAGTGTATGAAGTTGATGTGATTTTTTTAGAAACAGATGAGGAAATAATCCATTCCAAGTCTTTGGTTGTGACTACACAAACATTTTTTTCAAACTAAGTTCTTGTTTTATTAGTAGACCCAGCATTTTTAGCGATATTTTCTAGGTGGTATATTAAATAAAGAAATAATTCTTCAATTTACATTTATAACACAAGGCCGCACTCCACTGTCAACTAGAATTAACATCGCCATGACTCCGATGGGGATGTGACGTGACCAAATCCAGATAAAAAAAGTACTTTTCTGCCACAACTATGACGGTTTGAGCCCAAAACACCATTCTGTCATCAAGCCATGCTTACAAAATTGTCCCATTCTATGACTTCCAGGCAAATTGTACTGTTTTAACAGTCTAGAAACTCAATGTCAGCTGACACAGTCAAGACAATTTTCTGTACGTGAACAATGTGTGTGCGCGTGCGTTTCCTGAACGTTGCTAGAGGTCACCCGCGGGTCACGAGAACAGACTCTCTTTCAGAGACGTTCACATTATCCGACAGCATATGTCCAAACATTGTGTTAAGGCCTTCTGCACATGCACATCCGTAGAAAACGTCCTCACACGCTGTCCTCCATATTGAGTCCATTACCATTTTGTCCTAGCCATTTTTTTGGATCATTAAGCAGCAACTAGTGTGCATTGTGGTGCAAAGAAATGTAAAATCCGGTCACTTGCAAACAAATGGCAGGCAGTGAAAAAGATTAAAACATATGTCAATTTGGGAAATGATTCACTTGAGCTCCGATAAAGTTAACTCAGACCAGAGTACCCTCATTCTGTGAATCACATGGGTGGGTGGTGTTGACCTTTGAATTGATTTTTGGGGATACCCCCACACACACAAACTACGAGTCTAAAAACTCATTTTGTAAACCACAGACAATATATATAGTTATTTAAACATTTTTTTCATATTAGTGTTGTCAAAATTAAAGCTTATGCCTCTCCTCATTTGACTCATTGCTTGCCATTGTAGTACATTCTTACTATTTTGAAATCTATTTATTCCATTGAAAATTCATTGTAAAATATGTATTCTGGCTTGCAGGATTCAAAGTGTCCACTTGTGTGGACTCCAGGTCTATTTTTTTTTAAATAATCACTTGCCTATTTAAGAGTTAACTTTATTTCCAGAGTTAAAGCTTTAACTGAGACAACACTAATTGTAAAATATGCATCTGTGGTTTACCGATATTGAAGCCAGCAAAATGTAGTGACAGGCAGAATAATTACATGTATTTCCACCAGATGACAAATGGAACAACTGCATCCACCTGTTGTCATCTATACAAAAGTGCACAATTGAAGCATCTCAACAGGTCCAGATTTCACACTGTGTAAGTCAATTGAGGCAAGAAAATCATTATTTTCAGCATGCTATCTAACAAAAATATCTCTTATTGCCAAGATTGCTTTTCTACAATCTCATAAATTCTGCTTTTATCGCCATAGCACGGTTCAGTTTTACTAATTCCAGATCATAACTGCTTTAAATTCTAGTCAAACTCCAAGCACTGTAGTCAGATTATACAAAAATAAATCAATGTTTGGTCAGGGATTTGGTTTACTTCCTAGCAAGAGCAAAGGAAAAAAAGAAGAAGACAACAGATTTGACATTCAAGAAAGGTGATGGGGCCAGTTTGCCTGGTGGGCTGCAAGGTCATATTAATTGCGTGTAGCCAGCAGGGAGGCCAGACACACACAAACAGACCATAAAAAAGGCCTTTGCATGTCATCATTCAAAGTCACACACACTCAAGCAATGAGTTATGGAA
Source organism: Stigmatopora nigra (assembly GCF_051989575.1). Classification (NCBI taxonomy): domain Eukaryota; kingdom Metazoa; phylum Chordata; class Actinopteri; order Syngnathiformes; family Syngnathidae; genus Stigmatopora; species Stigmatopora nigra. The sequence continues at coordinate 11,679,038 of NC_135517.1, read as the reverse complement.
TCCTTTCAATGAACTCATGGATGCGAAAAATACAGCTAGTTCCTGGAGACAACATGGATCCGATCCTCTACCCAAGTGCCCCTTTGCAAGCCTTTAAAAATACAGTAATATCTTGAGATACAAGCTTAATGCTTTCCGGAATTGAGCTTGTATGTGAATTTACTTTTATCTCAAATAAAAATTTCCCCATAGAAATGAACTAAATCCAGATTAATCTGTTCTCACCCTCAAAAAACACCAAAAACAGGATATTTTATCTTTTTCTAATTCACCACCATACCTATCTAGACATTATGAGAAAGTAAAATGAGAGAAAATTAACGGCAAGGCGCTCGTCACATAAACTTTAAATTTAACTTAAATGAACAATTACTATACACACACACACACACACACACACATACACACACACACACACACACACACACACACACACTAAAAAATAAGTTTTAATCTTTCGTTAGACTAAATTTAATTTTTTTAATTGTTTTTATAATTGTTGATTGATTAATTATTCTTTGAAAAGTTGAGAAGTTGCAAGCTGCAACATTGTTTCATTCAAAACAAATGTGACTTAAACCATGCTTCTAACTGCAGTTTAAATTCTACAACTGAAAGTGGAAGTTCTAAACGCTGAAATATTTACAATTATAGTCTAAAATTTGCTAGTTGATTTGATTCAGTTTGAGTAAAGACAAAAAAAAGTTCTCTTTTACCTTGCAAATAGAAGATGCTCTTCCTCCCAGTTGAGCAAGCAGGTGCACAACAATGATTTTAGTAGTAGAAGAAGACGAGGTGATGTGCTGTGGGGAGATGAGAAGAAAAAGAGCTAATGTGAGCTGCAGCCTGCAAGAGGAGGAGGGCGGATGCTCTTGCAGGTCGGCTCCTCAGTCCAATTGCTATTCTCCCATCCCTCTCCGACCCCACCCCCTTTTAAAAATGGTCATGTGTGTACCATGTGATCAGCGAGCGTGCAACCAGACCCATCCCCTTACGCTTGTGCATTAATTACACAGCACGATGCTGTGAGAATACTCGCAGTGGATTTACGATGGAAGCGGCAGGGAAGACTAAAACAGATTTTTTTTTTAGACTTAAGAACCGGGCTTGTTGTTACTTCATTGCTTTTCATTTTAGTTGGTGGAAGCCACTGTGGTCGTAAACTAAAAAGCATCTGTGAGTTATTCAGTCGATTGCTTCATCAAAATGACAATCAGTAAGTCGTTCGGTCGAGCATTTGGTCATTCGCTTGGTCGGTCTTACGCCCAATCTGTGACTCTGAATCAGTTGGGCATTAAGTAAAATTACGCAATGTCATTGGGCTCTTGCTTAAGCACTTTGTTAGACTTGAATCTGTCAGTCAGTCATGCCCATGAGCAATTCTGAAATTTCAGCAACTCTTTTTTTTGTACAACTCCACAGTGTACTTCATGATCATGACAACTACCCTACGTTGGGACTATATTTTCCCTTGCGTTGTCTTCTCCTCTGCGTGACCTGTATCTCACAGACCATTCATTTTGTGGCTGACATTCTGTGTCCATCAGCAATTTGACCAATGTTTCTCACTGCTATGATGACTTCTCCACCAGCTCATGTATGTACAGTGCCAGAGGTCCAATAACCCTTTGACCCTGAACAATATGAGCACTATTGAAAATGGAGGTAAACTGTGTATGAATGACCCTGAACTGCCTAAACAGGATAATACAGAAAAGAAAAGTTTTGCTCATGCAGTGCACCAGGAAAAAAAGGGGAGATCCCATGTTAATTTTTGCCGAAGAAAAATGAGGGTAACCTTTAATATCCCCGCTGAGGGGAAATTCAATTTGCAGTATATTTTTTGATGACACACAGACACTCACATAAAATAGACTATAAGCACAAGCCCAAACATTCACATTTTTTTTCCAGTAGCAGACACACCGAGTAGAAGAATAATTTTGATACAGGGAATACATTTACTTAAATCATAAGGACATTTGGTCCATTAAAATAATGATTCGATTCTTTAAATCTGTCTAGCGCATTACAAATGTCAACAATTATCATGTTCTGTCACTGCAGAGTCAATGAAGATAGGCTAATATTTTCACTTAGAGGTACTACAATTCATATATACCATATACATAACAGAATTTATTCAGTGTATGGATTGTAAAAAGGTGATTCAAGGTTTAACCGATAGCCAAAAAGACACAAAGGCTATTGAGGAAGTTATATTTTCCTTCAATTGTGATGAACAGATATGTTTCACAACTGACCTTCCAAGCACCTTCTTCCTCGTCTCCAAAGCCTTTTGTTCAAGCAAAACATTTCCTAGCGCCCAAACACCATCAAACAAGAGAGAACATCTGCGTCCCTGTCATTACCGTCTTTCATTGGCAATCAAAGTGAAACGCCGGTGCACAGAAAGATGCAATGAATTAAAAAGCAGAGTAGAGAGTCCTCTGTCGGCTTGCCTCCTTCTAAAAATGCATACTAAACAGCCCGAAGCTGTGGAACATCTCTTGTGTAACAGTATTATTTAGATGCATTTTAATGAAGTGTGCCCTTGGTCCTCTCACCAAATAGTGATTTTTGCATTCTGCTGCTCGATAAGGCCTGTGGCTGTGTGGATTTAACGCATTGGCTCCCACTGACAGCGATAGATATCCAATCCATTTCATCTAGCAACGATGTCAGTGAATAATCACAATTTCAGTGTCAATGAGTCAAGAGTCTTTTGGTTAACTCATTCATTGCCAAAGACATCCAAACATTTTTTTAAGCCTATACATACTTTACACTCTTGTTGATAGTGGTATGACACTATAAGTGTATCAGTCTAGGGTATACAGTATTCCCCTGTTTTTTTGCGGTACACCCCAAACTGATTAATTTTAAGACAAAAGATCGTCCACTATATTGCCAGACCTAACCAATCCTTTATGAATGTGCACTTGAACCATTGCCAAGTAGTCAAGCGTATCCCACTTGAGGGGGTGAAAGAGGTAACAGAGCATAGCATTATGAAATTTTGATGGCGACGGGGAATGGGGGGGGGGGGGGGGTGTAAGGCTTTCAGTACACGGTGGCCAATCCCTGGGCAGCTGAGGACCGCAGCCGCCTAAATGATGAATAATTCAGGAAACTTCCAGGCCATCCCAAATTGTAAAGTTCATCAAAAAGCCAGAAGAGAACCTGAGGGGGATGAAATCGATCCCGTCAAGTGGAACAACTATAATGTTATTGTAGGGATTTTTTTTTCTTGTCTGTTTTGTTTGTCAGTCTCCATAAATTGGCTTCCACAACTTCAACCTGCTGCTTGTTGGATGGTGCTAGAGAGCCATAACAGCCAAGACCAACAGACTCAAGGACAGTTTTTTCCCAAGGGCTGTCTCCATTATTCATCTTGAGCTCTGCACCTAGAACCTAATCAAGATATTACTGCTTATTTGTCATTACTATTATCTATGTGCTTGTTTGTTTGTTTATTGTTGAGTCCTTAGACCATGGAAGCAAAAACCATGGAACTCATCCAGGATTTCAAACAAGGCCAGTCTGCTCGGCTGATCTCACTTGGACTACTTATTTATTTCTTACTTGTTGATTTGTTGTTGTTATTTGTGCACTATGTGGTGAAAGCTTTAAATCTCATTATACTTAAATTTCTACTCAGCTTTTACCAGGTTCTCATAGCAACACCAACATTTTCGGTGAATCAATTGTCATTAACTGCTGGGACTTTTCAATTCAATTCAAGCTGAAAATCAAAGCCTGGGCCTCAGGAAGTGACAAGTCATCTGGGTAAAAGCTGTTGTGGAGAACGGCAGTGCTACTACAATTTGACAGTTCTTTTTACCCCCAAGGCTTCCAATTGAGGAGCAGAAAGTTGCTATATTGTGCCGTATATATTTTCAAGCATTGCAAAGCTGTTCCCCAATGCCACCCTTTAATGTCTTCTACAGCTACAGTTAATGTCCTTGTTTTCTAATGATCACCGTCTTTAGGCATCGTCAACTATTTGTGCAATGCGAGGCAGCGTGTCGCAGCTGCCTAATTGAATCCATTCATTATTCAGAAGCAAGTGCTATGTCGTAGAGAATATCAATGTCAGAAGCACTGCTGTCACTTACGGACTCACAGATGTCAGATGTTATAAATGTCACAACGGGGATCTCTGGCTAAATGGTAAACACCTTACACTCTATCCTACAGGTACAACGATCTGATGCCACTATGGGGTGTCTTACCGAGTTGCTTATAAATAGAGTCGCGCCAGGAATCACTTCACAGTGAGAGACTGCAGAGTCGAAAATATGGACCCAATTACCCTGTTCCGCTTTTCAGCATGTGGAACCAAGTGTGGCGTCATTAATTTTAGTCGCCTCAACCCACTGCACCTTTCGAGGCAGCATGCTGGAGATGACAAATTGGCTATTTTGTATTGTTGCATTGGAAACTTCTTTGAGTGTTAAGTAAAGTTATCAAAGCTGATTATTTCTTTGGAATCCAACACAAAATATGTCTGATTATTGGACCCAATAAAACTATACAAGTATACAGTCAGTTAAGATTTAATGATGGAGATAGTTTTCAATAAATTCACTATACAGCCCAGTACAATTTTTGATATTCTACTCTTTTACTTTAAAATCTGTATTCAGTAGCAAGATTTTGAGGCATTTTATGTCCCCCTTTGCCGCAGCTGAATGCAAAATTCAACAACTTGTGTCAAAATGCCAAAAGAAATAGATTTACACGGTCAACATTTTGGGATTTTCAAGCTCCATATACATTTTATCTTGGCATTCTCTTATTCCATACATAAATAAATACATGAATAAAAAGAATGCCAATCACTGCAAACGAAAAAGGGATTATGCGTCACTAACAAAGCCCTTGCAAAAAAATAAAAATAAATCATACACATAGGATTAGTTCAGTGAATTCTATCCGGTTGACTGGAACTGTCTTGTTTTTTGGCTCTCTCTTTCTACAGGCAGCTGGATGATTCGTGGCTGCTGTTCTGTTGAGCCTCAGATCGATATGTACTAGTTTAATCTGGGCGTTGGTGTAATAAGATGCGGTATTACCGCCGTACTGTCGCCTGGAAAAAAAAAGAGAGACGCTCCCTTGGTGATTGATCAGTTGGAAGAACGGCAGAGAGAAGAGTGCATTTGTGTAGCCAGCCCAAAAGATGTAAACTGGTGGTTTGAGGTCGTAAATTTAAGGGTCTGGTCGTCCTTTTTGTACTGAGGCTAATATAGCGGTGCATGCAAAGGAGATTTTAGGTTTTTTAATTCAGTTTTTGTGTACATATGCTAGTTGTAAGGGCCCGGTGATGAGAGTGGTTAGCACATCGACCTCACAGCTCTGGGGTCCTGGGTTTAAGTCCAGTCTAGAGTTTGCATGTTCTCCCCAGGCCTGTGTGGGTTTTCTCTGTGTACTCTGGTTTCCTCCCACATTTCAAAAACATGCATGGTAGGCTGACTGGACACTCTAAATTGCCCCTTGCTATGGGTGTGAGAGGACATGATTGTCCATCTCTTTGTGCCCTGCGATCGTCTGCCCACCAATTCAAGATGTCCCCCACCTCTGGCCCAAAGTTAGCGGGGTAGGCTCAGCACCCCCTGCGACCTTAATGAGGATAAAGCAGTTCAGAAAATAAGAGATTTCATGACTTGATTTGTTTCCGTATATTGGAGAAACAAAGAAATAGATAGAAATATAGCATGGATCACATGAATAAGACATCACAGAATGACGGATTGCATTTCATCCAGATTATTCACGGCAGAAGTGAGCGAGCCGATCTCTCCACGCTTGTATGTAATTTGCATAATATCTCTTTGCCTTCGCACAACTCCGTTCATGTTTCCCGTCACAGTCCAAAAGCTCAACAAGTCAGTCAGTGGACTTCCTTCCAAGACTGCAGGCTCCCCGAGGTACAGCAATGATAATAATAACAACAACAATAGGCCACCCGAGCAGATGCATGTTTCCGTTTGATTCCAGCTTGTGCATATGAATGAAAAGCAGAATAAATATGGCTATCCCAGAGGGGCCAAGCGCAGGAGAAGAAATATGATTTCAGTTCACAACAGAAAAGGGGAAACTAACCAAAACAGAGTGCAAAGAAGTGCTGAACTGAGTTAATAGCAAGAAATAGAACATTACAAAGAAACCAACATGAAAATTATGTACATACATTCAAAGCATCAAGAGTGGGAAAGATTCACAATATAAACATTTCATCTTTTGATTTTTGGCACTGAATAAAACTATAATTCAAAATTTGACATGGCAAACTTACCCAGTCTCAATGATTATATTCCACAATACAATCTTGGAGCACAAAGGAAAGTCTGGTACACTTCAAAATAACTTCATAAGCATACGCCGGCAGCACAATTCAGACCTTGTTGACAGAATAGCCTCATTCGTCAGGGTCGCCATGTCCGAAAAAAAAGCTTCAATCACAAGGCGGCTGTCATTTCCATCATCTTCATCATCATTTTCATGCCCTCTAGATCACGCCGTCTTAAAAAAAGTGAAAAAATGCTGTGTAAAATAATGTGAGTCATGATAAATTGCTACTGGGCTTGCATGTGTGACGCATTGAAGTGACAGCATTTCTGAGACTTGTAGGATTTAAAAGCAAATTAAATGCGGCAATTTGGCAGGCGGCACATGAATGAGTAATTGTTATAGAAAACAAAAACAAATTTAAGCTTGAAAACAAGTGGCAGGCACTCCCTTCCTTGTATTCCTTATTCAGGTAAGGCAACACAAGTGAGTGTGCAAATATAAATAAAGAAAAAGTCAAATACTCTCAGGTTTGATTGATGCAATTATGAGGAAGACCTGGGTAAAACAGGTGGCTGATTGATTTGTGCTAGAGCATTAGGAACAAAAACTTAATTAGTAGACAAAAACACCACCCAAGAATTTTTACCTCCATGCATTTGTGTTTTGACATGCATATTTTGATTTGGAAAAATGTCACTATATGAATGCACCAACATCATATATTTATTTGTACATTTATTTATGAACTTACTTATTATCTATATATCTCTGTCTAAAATGCATTTTCTGTGTCTGCATTCTCACCCTCTTGCTACTGTGACAATGAAATTTCCCAAATACGGGATAAATAAAGTTATCCAATCCAATCCAGCAAGAGAAGTGCAACATAAGTTGCTATGTTTGTTTTATTGACCAGAGAAAAGCTTTCGACCCCCGAGCACTGGCCACACTTCCTCCATCTATTTCTGACCAATCATTTGTGACATGACACATCAGCAGAGACAGGTCAAGCCTGCTTCACTTTGAGTTGAAGAGTTAAAGCCAGTCCCAATTGTCACTATGGAAAAGTCGCCCACTTGGCATGAAGTGTGGCTGTCTACTAACTGGACGTAGGCGTGCCCGTTATTCCCCCGGCAGCGAGGTCTTTGCCGCATGCCGATGAGGAGATAATTGTAATTAGCTTGCCTCGGAGGTCAGGTCGCTGGTGGACATGTAAAGTTGGAATGTGTGAGCTACTACGAGTGTGTGTGTGTGTGTGTGTGTGTGTGTGTGTGTGTGTTTGGCAGCTGCAAAGCAAACTTGACATTTAAAAGGAACAAGTGTTCCCTCCAGCGCCAGCTGATCCATGTCCGAGGTCAGACGGATTTAGAGCCTACCTTCTGGAACAAAGACTGTGAGGTCACTTTCAAATACTTGTTGTCAGGAGACTTGGTGGTGGTTAACTACCATTCAGTACTATGAGGTTAGTTCAAAGGGGAAAAAGAAGAGGAAGGGGAGACGAGAGGAGAAATTACTTTAAAACAGGCGAAAATGTCATTTTCTGAACCACTTTATTGTCACTAGGATCGCAGGGGGTGCTGGAGCCTATACCAGCTAACTTCAGGCCATAGGGAGTGGACACCCTGAATTGGTGGCCAGCCAATCACCGGGCATGAGTGGTAATTATTTGTTTTCATTTATTATTTTCAAATTACTACTGTTAAATTTTGGCCGTTCAGATTATAGGGCAGTCGAAACACAAAATGCAATCCTTCGAGCCGGATTCGAACCAGCGGCCTAAGGATGTCCAACTCATTCCTACAGTCCTCCGCTCTACCAACTGAGCTATCGAAGGTGTCAATTATTGCATTTTATCTATTTTTTGAAAATACTACAGTTCAATTTTGGGAGTTCAGATTATACAGCGATCAAACCACAAAACGCAATCCTTCGAGCCGGATTTGAACCAGCGGCCTAAGGATATCTAACTCATTCCTACAGTCCTCCGCTCTACCAACTGAGCTATCGAAGGTGCCAATTGTTGTATTTTATATATTTTTTTGAAAACACTACAGTTCAATTTTGGGAGTTCAGATTATACAGCGGTCAAACCACAAAAAGCAGTCCTTCGAGCCGGATTTGAACCAGCGGCCTAAGGATATCCAACTCATGCCTACAGTCCTCCGCTCTACCAACTGAGCTATCGAAGGTGCCAATTGTTGTATTTTATCTATTTTTTGAAAATACTACAGTTCAATTTTGGGAGTTCAGATTATACAGCGGTCAAACACCAAAAAGCAGTCCTTCGAGCCGGATTTGAACCAGCGGCCTAAGGATATCCAACTCATTCCTACAGTCCTCCGCTCTACCAACTGAGCTTTTTCAAACTACTACAGTTCAATTTTGGCCGTACAGATTATACGGCAGTCGGAACACAAAATCCCACAAAAAGGGGTGCAGTTTTTCATTCTAAGCCATCTACATAACACATACATCTTAACTAATGGGGTTTCTGCTGAAACAGGCAGCACCAGACTGAAATCGACTGATTACACTTGTAAGACATCAAATTGCTGAACTGCTTTGCTCTTGATTAGATGGATAAAAAAATATCTGTTATTTTTTTGAGACGGGACCAAATTAAAGGAAGTTGTGTGGCTATGTAGTTTTAAATTTCCATTTTTTTTCCTACTACAGAAGAAAAAAAGTCATTATCATCAACACAGCGCTTTGTAGGGAAAGGTCAAAGGTCAATTTTAGATCCTATACTTTTAATCAATTGAATTGACAGATGAATGATGGTAGAAATATGATTATAACATAAATATGAAAATAAGCCTCCGACAAAATACTGATTTAGTTGTTTCATTTCTTTGTTGTTTAACATTGTATGTAGTAGACACATATATGTATGCATACACACACATTTAAATAATTTAGGGTACAACTCCCCTTACGAGGATGCGCGGTTCAGAAGATGAATGAATGTTTCCTCATTACCCAGCTCACTGCATCCTCTCGTGGTTTCCGCCCTGCAAATAGGTTGACTACAAAAACATGTATTCCAAACATGTTTCCAGGGGCTCAAGGGATTGGTCACGCAATATGATGGGCTGTTGGTTTTCTCATAAATGCTGACCTCAGACCAACAATCTTACAAATCCAAGAGGGAAAAGCAAGTCCACTCAAGCATATTAATTTGAACTCACATTGAAATTGATGGTTTCATTGAACAATAGTCAGAGTGACATGGTAAAATATGGAAGTAAACAATGGTGCTCCAGCTTGTGGGACTCGATATGGTTCTTCAAGCATTTGCGTGGCATTTGGCGTATCAGAGGGTATTGATGAAACATCCATTTTTGCATGAGTAACACGTGCTCATAATGATGTGGTACATCCATCTTGCACCTCCTTTTTGTATGCTAAGAAAAACACCAGGCATTACATTCACCTGCACAATACTTACGATCAAAAGCTTATCTTATTTTTATGAGAAAAAACAAGTGAGGATTTGAGTAAGGGTGTGTAAACATTTATTTAAATAGTCACCTTATGGGGAAAAAATTACTTTCAGAGGCAGAGCGAGACACTGATTCCGACTGAGGCCACTGCATAACAGTCTTGATGTCGTCATCTGCCCCACGTTCCCATTTTTCAAGCTGTCCCTCAACCCGACAGCCTTTTTTTTCCCCCGGGGAGACTCTCTAGTCATGTTGCAATCCAACCTGCTTGATGTTCACTCTGCTGTGAAAGCACAGTCTGCAGCTCTTGGCCGCAACTAAAAAAGGCAAAGCGTTTTCCAACCCTTCCCCGAAGCCCCTTTCTGTTTCCGCCTGCAGCAAATTGGGGTCAAGCAGTCTCAGGAAGTTGCTTTCGTCCAATCTCGGTATGTCACTTTCAACTTTGGTTGAAATCTTACTTTTAGTTAGTGCTGGCTTTCATAATGAAATTAACAGCAGTAGCCATACCAGACATAGGCAAACTACGGCCTGCGGGCCACATTTGGCCCGCTAGGCTTTTAAATCCGGCCCGCCGACGTTGTCCAAATAATGTATTTTTTTCTTCCCCAAGATGGCGCTGTCACGCGGAAGCCAGTGGCAGTAGCTGTGTCCACTCTTATTTGTTTTTCGTGTTTTACAGCCCCTCTATCTTTTTAAAAATTACATTTTAATATTTCTTAATAGATTCCTTTTTACTTTACTTTGTACTTTATACTTTTTATACTTTAATGAGGAGTGATGAGTATATTAATACTTTAGTCCTTTTTTTTCTGTTTATGTTTCATATGTACTGTTAACAGATGCAGTTTTTTATATGTATCGTATCTTGTCCTAACCCGGCCCTGTCTGTCAAATCTATAAAGTCAATTTGGCCCCCGGGCTGAAAAGTTTGCCCACCCCTGATCTATACTATTAAGGTTATGACAAAAAAAAAACAATCCTATGGCAGCCCTTGTCAAATAAAACATAATAATGATGCAGAACAGACATGTAACCATCAATCCAGAAGATCTCCATAGGTCACTGATTCAAATCTGGCTTGAAGGACAAGTGTTTTTTTTAATTTAAGCGAAAAGCTCCAGCACCACAATAATTCCTACCTCTACTGAAGTAATGTAGATACGTGCTGGCTAGACATTCTGACGCCTTAGTCACAGTATTGCCTTTTTGACATTTCCGTTCTTTTATCATATGCTGCATTTATCCAAAGGTTGCATGCCAACATGACAGGCTTATGTGAATAAAGCAGGCAATCAAACAGAGGCCACCCTGGTCACAACAATCACAGCCTACATAATCCACTACAATTCGGAGAAAATTGGAAATGTTTTCAAGACACCGCAGCCTGAATAGGGGTTGCCATTTCCCCGTTGTGCCCACCCTATCCACCACTTTCCCTTAATAAAATAAATAATACGAAACTACGGGAAGTGGAGGTGGAAGCGTTTGAACTGGTGATCCTCTTTATCCATCCAGGGGCAGGAGAGGATTTGGAACTACCCTGGAGGTCACATCTCTAATGCAGTACTGTATCTCATTAATGAAAGCTGTAGCTCACAACGACCTTGAGAACGCTTTTATAACGGCGTAAACCCACCGAGAGCTTTCTCTATGAAGGTTAAAGTTCGCCAATATAGTGAAGTTATTATTCACCACCGAGAAGAGGGACCCAGAATAAGGGGTAGCGTAATAATGACCACTGATTTCTATTGGCGTTTTATATAAATTTGTTGCAATTTTCTACATTGCGAAAAATCCATTTACTGTTCTACCGTTAGCAAATTAAACACAAGCCACATATGAGTGTGCATCATTTCGTTTATTCAGCCGATTTTAACAGCCGGGTCAACAACATCAGTTCATAACATTTTCTTTTCAAATTAGGTTGACATTTTCATAAGATAACACACATCTATTTTTCTTTTTAAATTATTAAAACACTACTATGTTTTTTGTGCCCAAAAAGAACACCTTTTTTCACTCCTTCAACATGTAACTGATGATTGTAAAAACATATATTGAGGCTTTTATTTTATTATTTTTAAATACAGACCTCTTTTGCAATAACAGTTGAATAAAAATCCATTCTATCACTATATTTTGGGGGGATTTGGCTGTGGTGATTTTTTATTATTATTACCAAGTCTATGTTTAAAACCTTATAACAAAATCCCATATTTTTGTGTGAATGAATTGCACTTGAAGGTCACTTGAAAGGCACAGATCAAATGGCACAAAAAAGTAAAACAATCAAAATATGGTCAGTATCCAATGAAAAACAGGTCATTTCACTTTTAGTGTTATTTTTTGGAGTGTAAATCTTGGTGAAAATTTAATTTAAGGATCCTGAGTAAACTCATCTAATACCAGGCTTGGGAAAAATAGGAAAAAAACATTTTAGTGATTAAAAATCAATTTGATAGACATATTTAACCTGGCCAGATACATGAAAAAGTCTCAAGGACTCAAAATCAAAGAATGTTGACTATGTTAGTTGGAGGTAATCCTTTTTTTGTTTTTGTTTTTTTTACTCAGTAGTGACCTGTAGAAGGACTACAGTAGAAAGAATTTGCCTGTGACACCAGTTTAACTGATTTTGAGATGAAACATATTGGAAAACTGCATCACAACAAGACACATGGAAAAGTCTCAAGAAACCATGCAAGAAAATGTAAAGGACATTCTTAATGGAAGCAACCATTTTTCACATCTCAAGGATCCATGACTGAAAAAGAAGTGGAACTTAATCAGACTAGGATCCTCAAGTCTCAAGGACCAAGGCCAGAAAGTAAGTCAAAGCTCTTTACACCTTAGTTAGCTCCCCTCAGGAATGATGGGGGGTGGGGGAGAAGTTTCCCAAAAATGAACCTCTTATTAGTGAACAAATCTGCTTATAACTTATGGAATGGTTGCAATGACAACTAATTTGGATCAAGATCTCAATTAGATGATGCTTCTCTGCCAAAAAGTGTAGTGCACATTTCATACACAACAGCAAAAAGACGTCAAACAATAAGATATGCAAACATGCCTCAATCCCATCCAAACAAATGATTTGAGTTGTTTTGGAGAAGAAAGAAAATATGACATACATATAAAGTGCTGCTAAAGGTATGTTTTTTTTTATGGTTTCCTTAAACAAAAGAGACATGAGCGGTGATACAGCAGAAGTGGACAGCAAGGCTGAGCAAACTCAACCATACTCCGAAATGTAGCAGCGCACAACAACACTTTCACAAGGGAACGCATAGCAAGGATTTGGGAGAATTGATCCGAGACAGGTTAGTAAGGCTGCCTTTCATTTTGGTCCATTTTTTTCCTCACCCACTTCCCCTTCTAAAAACATGCTTTTCCAAACACATGAGACTCTGAAAGAATATAACCTTGAATTTAAAAAGAGGCAGCTGAGGGCCAGCAAGCTATATAGATTCTAATGCACAGCTAGCCTTCAATTTTATTTTTTTCCTGCAATGATAAAATTCATATCCTCATAATTATCCTACTTTTAATTGTTTTTCACTTCAATTCATGGGTGAACATACAATACAGTAACAAGGGCCACACAGTGTGAATTTCCATGATCAAGTTGTAACATGTTTGATTTTAGATCTATATATGTGATAGAAATTGCCTAGACACGCATTTCATATTTTAGTTGCCATTTTCGGTCGATTTATTTCTAGTGTGGCCACTCCTTTGCTTTAAAAAAATCCTAAAAAATATGTATATACTTCTCTAAAACACAAATAAAATATTGTCAAACTAGAGTCAATAAGTAATATAAATATAAAACATTAAAAAGAAACATAATGTAACAAGGAGTGAGAGATCTCACTTTCCTCAGTAACATGTCGCTGGGTTGTTATTTCATGGAAAAGTGCGCCATCTGAAGGCGGAAGCCGTGCGGGAGCTACAGTGCCAGAGTCTACTACAGTGTTACTTACATACAGCATTTTTACAGTATGCTTGCTCAGTGAAAAAGTAGATCTATAAAAATACCCTTCCTTCTTTGAAATATCAAAAACCTTCTGACGCGCCTCCCTGGCATCACGCCCATCGAGTTTGAGTGACACGTAGAGGGGTAGAGGTTTCCGTGTGTGCATGCTGACTATGTGTGCCAGTGGGGTTGGGGGCGGGGGCACCAAAAGACGTAAAGGTGGATCACACGTAATGACGATCGAAATGTGCTGACAAGTGTGAAAATGATTTTTATGCCGGGACCCGTCGAGAAAGTAGAAGCCCCTCCCTTCTCTCCCTCGACTCCCACCTCCTCACTGTGACCAAGAATTGTCCCGTCAATCGGGGAAAGAAGAAACCGCTTCAAAGTTGAGAATCGGCCCCCAGGCTGTTGAGCTCCTCAGGCTTGTCGGCCCCCGTGATGCCACCTTGGCGGAAACCGGACGCGATCTCGTCAAATGTCCGGCCCCTGGTCTCGGGGACCTTGAAGTAGGTGAAGACGAAGAAGAAGAGCAGCAGTACAATGAAGATGACGAAGACGTAGGGGCCGCACGCTCTCTGTACACAAGAGGGAAGACATACAATGTGTTTTTAAAGACTTTTCTTGACTTAGAGGAAAGAAAAGTGACAAAATCAGACACCGAGGTCTAAACTCATGATAAATCCTTATTTGAGTCCATGTTGTACTCACGGCTAAATACTGGAAGCCCATTCCCACAATGAAGTTGGCGGTCCAGTTGGAGAACCCAGCCACAGCCATAGCTGAAGGCCTCGGCCCTTGTGAAAACAACTCGGCCACGATGAACCAAGGGATGGGACCCGGTCCGATCTCGAAGAAGGCGACGAAGGCAAAGATCGCCACGATGCTCAGGTAAGACATCCATTTGATTTGATGCTGCAAGGGAACGAGAGAGGGTCACGCTAACTTGGATATTCTGTCTTTGCAGATCGGAACCATTGGGGATCACCATCTCACCAGCAGAGCCATGGCGATGGTCATCAGGAGGGCAGCACCCGCCATTCCCAGCAGACCAATAAGATGGAGAGACCTTCGACCGGCACGTTCCACAACAAACAGCTGAAAACACAAAACTTGAACTGCTGATCACCACACATGAATAGCATTTTTTTTTTGTTTAGTTGGGCTTTTTTTCCACACTCACCGACACCACAGTGAAAGCCGTGTTCACGACGCCAGCTCCAATGGTGGCGTACACTGGCTGTGCCACGCCCGCCTCCTTAAAGATGCTTGTGGAGTAGTAAAATACCTGCCAAGATTGCATCCAACATTATTTTCAGGTTTGTCCTGAGAAAATGAAGTACATGGCACAATGGGAAGTCTGAACTCACGGCATTGATGCCAGACAACTGCTGGGAAAGTTGCAGTATGATAGCAACGATGAGAGGCTGGCGATAGAGTGGTGATCGACAAAGCTCCAAGATGGTCACCTTCTTCTCCCGCATCATCTGCCGACTCTCCTCTTTCATTTCCTGCATGTCAGCACTCACGTCGTTGGTGCCCCTTAACTTCTTTAAGACTAGATAAAAAAGGGACCAAAGAACAGGTGAGCGTATGAGCAGTGAAAATACCAATTTGCTACCTTTACTTTGTAGTGTAGTATGTTTTTCAATGTAAATTGTAGATTTTATTGTAATGTATTATTATTATTATAAATTAATTGTAAACATATTGAACTGATTGAACTTATTTGAATATTTTCCTCAAATTTTATTCTTAACTCCACATTCCAGGTACACTTGTTTTTTTATCATATATTTTTGCATGTATATTTTGTTCAGTTTTTATTTTTGAATATTGTTTATTTTTTTTAGTATTTCACACATACATTTGAAACAAAGTGCTACTGTTATTTTTCACCTAACTATTTTTAATTCTAATATTTTCAGGATATGTCAAGCCTTTAAGTTAATCTTATCCAACATAAAAGTGTACCTAAAAAGAAGGTTGAACTCACCAGTCTTGGCTTTGTTTTCTTCGTTTTTGTTGATGAGCAGAAAACGTGGACTCTCAGAGCAAAAAGGCAGAAGGATGCACTGCATCACCGACGGTATGAAGATGAAGCCCAAAAGTAGTGGCCACAGTTCGTCATTTCCCATGATGGCTTCCAACCCAAAGACCTAAACCCCAACCATGAGGATCAAATGATTATAGTTAAAAGTCGCAAGACTGCAAAATATCAATAAAAAATGGACAGTACCTGCGCAATAAGGATGCCCACGACAATGCCGAGCTGATGGAGGGTACCCAAAGCCCCACGAAGCGACGTAGGTGACACCTCGCCCACGTACATGGGCACAAAGCCTGTTGAGAGGCCTGAGTAATATCCCACCACAAAGCGACCGATGATGAGCATCTCAAAGGAGGATGCTGTCTTGGAGAAGCCCATCAGGGCTGCTGAGATGAGGGCCAGCACATTAGCCATGAGCATGGAATTTCTCCTGAGAATGGTAAAACCATTGACAATTAGTTTTTTTTTTATATTAAGTAGCCAGCAGGTCAATATGAAATTGAGTCAATCACTGTAGCAACTGGGATTCCAAAGTATGGTAATGATAACCTTT
The DNA here is from genome assembly GCF_051989575.1 of Stigmatopora nigra. Lineage (NCBI taxonomy): Eukaryota > Metazoa > Chordata > Actinopteri > Syngnathiformes > Syngnathidae > Stigmatopora > Stigmatopora nigra. Next base: position 11,662,722 of record NC_135517.1, on the reverse strand, counting down.
TTTGTTTTTTGTTTTGTTGGAGAACCACAAGAGTACACCAATGGATGTTGAGCAGAATGTTCAATTTATTCCTACAGGCCTCTGGACTATCAACTGAGCAATCAAATGGTACAAATTTGGATGATCATAGTTCAACTTCGGACATTTAGATTATATGAGATATCAAAGGTTACAAATTATCTTTTTACAGTTCAATTTTGGCCGTTCAGATTATACGGCAGTCGGAACACAAAAAGCAGTCCTTCGAGCCGGATTTGAACCAGCGGCCTAAGGATTTCCAATTTATCTCTACAGTCCTCCGCTCTACCAACTGAGCTATCGAAGGTGACGCTTGTGCTGTTTTAATCATTTCTTTCAAATTACTACAGTTCAATTTAGGCCGTTCAGATTATACGGCAGTCGGAACACAAAAAGTAGTCCTTCGAGGCGGAATTGAACCAGCGGCCTAAGGATATTCAACTCATTCCTACAGTCCTCCGCTCTACTAACTGAGCTATCGAAGGTGACGCTTGTGTTTTTTAATCAATTTTTTCAAATTACCACAATTCAATTTAGGCCGTTCATATTATAGGGCAGTCGGAACACAAGAAGTAGTCCTTCGAGCCGGAATTGAACCAGCGGCCTAAGGATTTCCAGTTTATACCTACAGTCCTCCGGTCTAACAACAGAGCTATCGAAGGTGACGCTGGCGCTGTTTTAATCATTCTTTTCAAATTACTACAATTCAATTTAGGCCGTTCAGATTATAGGCCAGTCGGAACCCAAAAAGTAGTCCTTCGAGCCGGAATTGAACCAGCGGCCTAACGATCTCCAGTTAATACCTACAGTCCTCCGCTCTACCAACTGAGCTATGGAAGGTGACGCTTGTGATGTTTTAATCATTCTTTTCAAATTACTACAATTCAATTTAGGCCGTTCAGATTATAGGGCAGTCGAAACCCAAAAAGTAGTCCTTCGAGCCGGATTTGAACCAGCGGCCTAAGGATTTCCAGTTTATACCTACAGTCCTCCGCTCTACCAACTGAGCTATCGAAGGTGGCCTTCATATGTATTTAATCATTTTTTTCAAATTACTACAATTCAATTTAGGCCGTTCAGATTATAGGGCAGTCAAAACATAAAATGCAATCCTTCGAGCCGGATTTGAACCAGCGACCTAAGGATATCCAACACATTCCTACAGTCCTCCGCTCTACCAACTGAGCTATCGAAGGTGACGCTTGAGATTTTTTAATTATTTTTTTCAAATAACTACAGTTCAATTTTGGCCGTTCAGATTATACGGCAGTCGGAACCCAAAAAGTAGTCCTTCGAGGCGGAATTGAACCAGCGGTTTAAGGATTTCAAGTTTATACCTACAGTCCTCCGGTCTAACAACAGAGCTATCGAAGGTGACGCTGGCGCTGTTTTAATCATTCTTTTCAAATTACTACAATTCAATTTAGGCCGTTCAGATTATAGGCCAGTCGGAACCCAAAAAGTAGTCCTTCGAGCCGGAATTGAACCAGCGGCCTAACGATCTCCAGTTAATACCTACAGTCCTCCGCTCTACCAACTGAGCTATGGAAGGTGACGCTTTGGTTTTTTTAATTATTTTTTTCAAATTACTACAGTTCCATTTTGGCCGTTCAGATTATAAGGCAGTCGGCACACAAAAAGCAGTCCTTCGAGCCGGAGTTGAACCAGCGGCCTAAGGATTTCCGACTCATTTCTACAGTCCTCCGCTCTACCAACTGAGCTATCGAAGGTGACACTTGTATCTTTTTAATCATTTTTTTCAAATCACTACAGGTCAATTTTGGCCGTTCAGATTATACAGCGGTCAAACCACAAAAAGCAGTCCTTCGAGTTGTACTCAAACCAGCGGCCTAAGGATATCTGATTTATTCCTACAGTCCTCCGCTCTACCAACTGAGCTATCGAAGGTGATCTTAAGCCTTTTTAATCATTTTTTTCAAATTACTACAGTTCCATTTTGTCCGTTCATTTTATACGGCAGTCGGAACACAAAACGCAGTCCTTCGAGCCGGAGTTGAACCAGCGGCCTAAGGATTTCCGACCTATTTCTACAGTCCTCCACTCTACCAACTGAGCTATCGAAGGTGACAATTACTATTTTTTATCTATTGTTTTCAAAAGACTTCAGTTCCATTTTAGGAGTTGAGATTATACAGCAGTCGTATCACAAAAAGCAGTCCTTCGAGCCGGAATTGAACCAGCGGCCTAAGGATATCCAACTTGTTCCTACAGTCCTCCGCTCTACCAACTGAGCTATCGAAGGTGACAATTATTAATTTTTATCTATTGTTTTCAAAAGACTTCAGTTCCATTTTAGGAGTTGAGATTATACAGCAGTCGTATCACAAAAAGCAGTCCTTCGAGCCGGAATTGAACCAGCGGCCTAAGGATATCCAACTTGTTCCTACAGTCCTCCGCTCTACCAACTGAGCTATCGAAGGTGGATTTGTGCAGTTTTAATTTTTTTTTTTTCAAATTACTACAGTTCAATTTTGGCCGTTCAGATTATACAGCAGTCCTTCGAGCCGGAGTTGAACCAGCAGACCAAAGGATATTTATCTTATTCCTACAGTCCTCTATTCTATCACTTGAGCTAAAATGAAAGTGCAGGTGCAATTTAATATCATAACTCTTAAAATGACTGTGACAATGAGGCACCTTCCAAAGCGGTTGACAAAAACGCCGACAGAGAAGGAGCCAAAGATTCCGCCGACAGAGAAGATGGCCACTGCAATGGACCAGATGGCTTTCAGAGTGTTGTCTTTAATTTTCTCCTGGTAGCGTTCTTGCCATGTGGCATTAATGAAGTTCTCAATGACCTATAGGGAAGACAGAGTGAAATAGATCAAGACAACGATAGAATCAAAATATAGTTGGAAAAACTTATTTCTTAAATACATCTTTTTAATGGCCTCAATTCAGTGAAACTGTTTTTTCTTAGTTCCCACGTCACATGTAGTACTTTATAACAGGGTTTATTTTCAGATGTTTTCAGCTGTGCTGGTGAAGTGTGCCCAGTTGATGGCAGCATAGCATAGGCATAGTCACCACGCTTTTCTGGCAAGAAGTAAACTCATGCCAAATTTACCCCAACCCCCGCCATGAATGTGTTGATAAACTCACCCTGGTGAGTGAATGGCAGCGGGTAAAAAAACTGCTGTGTGTGTGTGTGTGTGTGTGTTTGTGTGTGTGTCAATGTTATGTCACAGCAGCAGCAGCACATGATTCCAAAAATGTCACCACGCGGTGGATGACTTCGCTAGTATGTTGGTTGACCTCTGTCGACTCAATTGACATCCAGGTTGAGTGTCACATGGGTCTTGTGTTTATTATATTACAATTACAATATGACTGTGGGACTATCCCTTTAAAATGAGGCTCTCTAACAAATGCCAACCTTAATTCCAAAATATGTCATATTTAAAAAAACAAATGGAACATTATTTCACTCGTAATACGTATTTTGATTCATCTCATCTGAATTTCTGACCCGCTTTATCCTTAAAAATTATATATCAGAGCTCTATGGCATTAACATTTAAAAGGTGGAGTAAAGTGGGAGTTACAGTTGGTTTAATATACCATAAAAAAGGTCTTACATGTTTTTAAAACATATACAGCACAAGAAAAATTCAAATTATTCAAACAACTACTTTAAAGTGCCAGACAAGCGGGCTCGTCTTAGCTTTGAAGGCACTTATCGCCTCACACTTGCTTACAGATACTTCTTATCACATAGTGTCCCCTCTGCTCGTGACCTTCCCAACCAGTCAAGTCTAGACTGACACGGCAGTTTTTCTTCAGTTTTTTTCCTTTTCTTTAAAGTGGAATCAACATTATTATCCAAAAAATAGTTAAATTTCTTGTTAATATTCGGAGTTATTGACAGATAGGGATTGACGTGGCAAGACGTAAAGATAAACTCCCACACTTCCTCCTTAGCAATGTTTGAATGGGAAGCAGATCACAAAAAGACGTCACACCAGGAAGTGCAGAACAGCTGCAGCATGCAAAGCAGATACAAGTCGCCCCTATGACATACACGCAGTCATAAAAACACAAGCGTGCCTTAACTGTGAAACCCTGTGTACTGATTCCACTCCACTCAATATGGTTGTATTAATTCTTGTTTGTAAATGATTCAGAGCCTCATTCTCAATGTTTGTATTTAGCTATTTCTCTCTATTTAGACTTGTAATTCAATGAGGTGTGCATTCTACAGATGTCCAACATTGAAACAACTAACTGAACTAAGAAAACCCCCCCAATCAAGTTTAGATTTTGACATTACCCCATTGACTGCAATGGGCATACATTTTCTTATGGCAGGGATCATTAACTGTCAAAATAGTGCCAAACTTCAACAAGCGTCCTGACTGACCCCTGGCTTGTGTTACACGCGACAAGTACAGGGCAAGAACGTCCAGCCACTGGCAATAGGAAGCGTGAGTCCTGCAAACAAGCTCTGCATTCATGCCACCAGCACGTCAGCAGAATTCGTGCGTGCTGGCGTTGTCTTTGGTTGTCAAGGTGGGCAATGTATCAAAACCCCCATCTAGTTAACAAGAGTGAGTCAAGATGAAAAACTCTTGCAGTTACAACAATTTAAGTTAAAGACATGAAGAGGGTATATGCCTAAAGATTGTGGTTGTGAAATGATATATACTCTTGGAAGGTCATTAAAAAGTGCTTATTAGTGAATCCATGAGTGTGTAGAATGAACACACGTGAAGAAAACCCCTCTCATGCACCCACCTTGCCACTAGTGCCACTTGGATCCGTGTGATCTTGGATGTGCTGTTTTCACTGTTCCTACAACTCACTTCTTCAACCAGTGCGGATTAAGAGTGCTGGAGGAGGCCTCTAATGCCGTTCCGCATGTGAAATCATCCGAGGCGAGGAGATTTTTTTGCAGAAAAATGACAGTCTAATATCCTTCGACTGTCTGGGTGTGAAATGAACATCTGAATCCATGCAATTTGGTCCATGAATAGGTCCTACTGGTTCAAATGTATTGGAAATTGGATTTCAAATTGGATTTCTATCAAATATCGAATAAATTAAAGATAAGATAAAGACAAATGATTCACGCTTTTGTTGTCTTTTTCCATCTCCAATAGGTAACTGTCTATTATATGTTCCCTGGCATAAAGATATAATTCACATTCTTAGTATGACAAGATAAAGATAAACGATTCACGCTTTTGTTGTCTTTTTCCATCTCCAATAGGTAACTGTCTATTATATGTTCCCTGGCATAAAGATATAATTCACATTCTTAGTATGACTGGATAACTGAAATTCTTAAGTGCAAAAAAAAAAACATGTTAAACACAGAAGCGAGTTATGTAGAAATTAATTTCCCCCTATTACACTTCTAAGTTAACTCACTGTTTGATTTATTGCATCACTCACTCAGAGTTGAAAAGGAAATTGGCAAATCAATGTGGGAATAGCATAACCTAGGTGTATGTGGGTGTGTGACTAAAATCAGTGACATTTTTTTGGCTGCCATTGACTATCAAAACCGTCCCATCCATTTTAATTTGGAAGTTTGGCAGCAAATGCAAAGAATGTGTTAGCTATTACATGCCATAATTGTGCAATAGCTCCATGCCATTGTGCCTATCATTGAGTCATGTATTTGGCAACAAGCAAACAGCTGAGTGTTCTGTTGAAGCAATAGCAAACAGAGAGCTGCGAATATGTTGGGGCCGACTGCCGGCACACCTGAGACAAGATTGATGAGTGGCCGCAGGGAGCGCCCAGACCAACGTGGACAAATAATCCAGCACAGCAGAAAGAAAGAAAATCACTCTCGCCATAAATCCACCAGGAAATTAGCCCTAACCTCCCTGTTAATAAACTTGAAAAAGACTCTGTAGGGGGTGCGGTAAGGGATGGCGACTGTTTTCTTACTACCTGCCTAGTGCCTGGAACAGGTGCCATTTCATTTCCTGTAATAATCCTTGCCTGGTCTACTGTCACTCCGTCCATTTTAGGGCACTGTTTTACACAGGAACCACTAGGAGTCTGTTAATATAGATGTCCTTGGAGCCGATAAGCCTGAATGCAGCTATTATTATCCCCCTCCACTAAGCCCACCCTTTTTCCACTCTTGGGGCCTTAGCTCAGCAGTTAACTGGCATTGGAGAATATTGCAGACCCAAAATATTTAGGATTTGTCTTAAATCAGGTCTGAAACATCCAGCCATTCATTTTCTGTAGCCCTTACAAAATGAGACAAAGTCATGTTCATGACAAAAGCAAGTCAAAACCATGACCGGGATTGTTGGGAGTCATGGAATAGAGGACAAGGCCAATGCATAATAGTACATGTAGATACACAACAACTCAATAATGTTCTTACCTCTTGGGGTGCATTGATAACACCCGTGTTGTATCCAAACTGCAGAGAGCCAATCACAGCAGTGCCAACACAGAGCATCAATGGTAAGGTGATTTGCTGCAGGATGACAGAAATGGTGACATAAGTAGGTTCAATTGGTTAAAATAAAAAAAGACAATCAAAAAACAGTAGATATTCTGTAGGTCTAACAAATTTATAATTGATTTATCTATAATTTTATGTCATTCATAGTCAAACTTTTGTAACCATATACATTTTGGTTTTAATGAACATCCACATCTATAAAAGTAGTGTAGTCTGGGTGACCAGACCCAACATTATGAAAGCGCTGTTTTGGAAAACTGCTAATATTTTGTCATTTCTAAGGAAAGTATTCTTTAAATGTTATCCTTATCTGAAAATCAGATGTATAATATTCTACACAGATTATGTACACACACCTAGGGCCTCCTGATGCCTACATTGTACTTGTTCTTGAGCTCTCCTTATGCATAAAGCTCCCATTGAGCTGAGCAGCTTAAAGTATATATTTTCATCATAACACAAATCATAAACCAGAGTGGAGCATTGTAATTTCCTGACATCGGACCAGCAGGCAGCGAGCCAATCTAAAATCGCAACTTGTTTTCTGCTATTGACAAGCAATCAACACCCAATCCATTGGAACTGAATCTTTGTCGTCTCCATGACAAAATTATACAAACACAATAGAGGGGAATTTGAAAAATGAAAATTAGTGATCACAGTTACAGGCACTATAAAAAAATAGTTTAAAACCACTCCAAGCTTACTTACAAGGCTTCTTATGTCATTTCAATTCATGGCACATCTTCGGTAAATAAACTTCTGGGCATGAAGGAGTTTTTTTTATCTTAAAAGGCCAACTTTGAAAGGAAAATGATCAATATCTTTTAAACTGTTTCAATAAGCTTCTTCACTGTAACAAAAAATATCTTGTCCCCAGAAGAGAACACATTGCTTGTTGTCTGGCAGTAGTTTCTCCCCCCGGGGGGAAATGCTAAAATTATGCGCAAATAGTTTCTTAAAGGCCTGTGTACAGGAAGCGAGCTAAAGACTGAGTTCTGGAGAAAAATTGGTCACCTTTACCTTTTGCCTACATACCAAAAAACTAGTGCTTGTTTGAAGTAGTTCAGCATGCTGTAAACACTCTAAAGTTAATATTCCTGACAGGAAATGTAGGCTTTCTGTGCAATATAAAGGAACATGTGTATATATTCTGGTAGTGGATAAAGGTAATACAGAGATGTAGCGTCTTCTGCATTTTAATTCCATGTCAGAATTATGGTTTGTCTCCTTTAAATGCCTGAGGGGAGGCAGTGAGTGGAAGATTCCTTCTCCTCTGTGAACCCAAGGCAACAACAAAACAGGCCAAGTAATTGCTCAGGAGGCAATTATACGTTAAATAGAGTACAAGATTTGTTTTAAGTTGGGCCCACATCGCTAGTGTATTATTTGTATTTGTGTGCAAATGGCATCACATTTTCTCACAGTATCAAATTTCTATATCGGTCTGCATACAAGCAAAATATTTAGATGTGTGACAAATTAGCTCTTATATAACTCACAAATGATATTAATCTTGGTGAACATTTTAGTTTTTAATGTATTAAAAGTACATTGAAATCCGAACTATCCGAATAAGTTGAACTACCATCATACCCAACTTTTTATAACTTTATGATCTTTTTCCAAAGCAAATGCGGGTATTTTCATTTACATCTCATTACCATAAACTAAAAATATTAATAGTCTGCTCTCAGGAAAGATGACAAACATTAGAGAATATTTACAGTTAAGAGGCTGAAAGAAGGGGATGTAGGCAATTTATAGGGCAACAATGTCCCAAATATTATATTAATTTCCACTCAAAACTTTGTTGCAAGAAAATAACATAACTAAATCTACAACTGCTGTAATAATTTGCCAATGCGATACAGAAGTGCGTACAAATTGTAACATCTGAGAATTTGTTAGGGGAAAAAAAAGTAGATTTAAGAAGTTCATTTTAGTGCACCCAAGAACCAAGGAATTATAAGGTGCTTAGCAGTCCACTCAATCATTCCAAGACAATGCGAGGCCACAACAAAAGCGAACGCTAATGAAAGCAGCTTTGATTGCTCAGCTGGGTTCCCCCGTAAACACTCTCTACGAGGACTTCATCACGTCCTTGCACCTTCACCGTCTCATCTTACATGTCTGTGGGGAATCCAATATGTGATCCTTTGCAACTTCAGTAGGCTCAACACTCATCCTCCTGACCTGCATTTCCCAACACTCTTGTTTGCTTTGGCATGGAGCAAAATCCCACATTAACTTTCTAATTTTGGCTAAATTTGAATTACAGTCAATAACAAGTTGGCCATGTGGTCGTCACTGTTACACACTTTATTTGTAGTTAAATCAAAATAATCTGGGATTTTGTTGTTTTGATCTGACAGTCATTTTGAACGACTGTACTGAGTACCGTAATCTCCATGAAGCATTCACCTGCACCCAAAAAAAAAACATTAAATTAGCAGTAAAATACATTCACATGTATTACTAGAAATGTAGTGTTGAAAGGAGGTGAAAACTGCAAAGTATAAAAAAAAAAATAGTATACTAGTAAAGTTAAATTTACAGTATATTTTCATCATTTTTTAACTGCAATGAATGGTTGTTTGTTTTATTGTGCTCTGCGCTTATAAACCTCGTTTTTGACTGGTGTTGACTGGTAATGTGCTCCAGCACCCTCGTGAGGATAAACCTAATGGAAGATGAATGAATCTTTTGAACTAAAATTGTGATATATAGAATCAGATGTAGGTAAGGCGACCCTTTTCTTATTCTCCCTTCGTCATTGAAAGCATCATCTAAGCAGTCGAACGTGCTGACTACCGAGCTATAAAAAATGGTAAAATTAAGTTTTATAGTATATAGAAAATTAGGATATGGTTACCACGCTCATTGACGTAAAACAATGGGTAAAATTATTTTGACTGTATTTTGTTATTAGGATAATAGTCATTTATAAACTATTTTTAAATAGTAAAGAACAGTAATCTTATTTGAGCAAAGCCTTCAGTGGGGTCTTTTTAAAAAAAAAAATTAAAAATTCAGTTTGTCTATGTATATCCAAAAAGTGATTTAATCCCCTGACATACCAGACGGTCACATGTAGGGCCAACAAAAAAAGCTATGCACTTTACTAAGCGTCGCTAAAGCAAACACGACGACCTTGGTGACAGAGTTCCTCTCAAAATAAATCTTGTGCGTGTGACAAGTCAGGGGGTCTTTTATGTCCTCTCACGATTTACCGACTGAGTGAATAATTTCATTCAAGTAATATATTATTACTACTTGTTAATTGTAGAATAGAGCGGTCTCATTAAAAGGTGCAAATACAATGAAACATCTCAAAAGGGGGCGTCGGCTTGGGCGCACGTGAACTGTAGACCCTGTTATTAAGTAAGATACTCACCAAAATAAGCCGAGTCAAAAGTTCGCTTGATCCCAATTAGCGTTTAATTCTTCGCAGAAGGGAAAACCACAATCAATTCATTGTTCCGGGTTGAACTGTGATAGAGCCAATGTGCTCTTTAAAATTGGTTAACATGTTAGGTGTAGGTGTGTTATTCACTGTGATGTGATGCAAGATAGTTGTAGAATCAGGCTGACAAAATCATAGACAAATTCGATCAGAAATCCCCAATAGAGTTTGACTATCGACATCATTAAGTTACCTTCAATTCCAAGAAAAGAATGTGTAGTCCCAAATTTTGTGCAATGTGTAAATGTGCTTTGGCTGCTTCTTGTCGGACTGCCGTATGACCCAATGTGCACCCGATGGGTAATCGTGGCATGGAAGAACGCTATCACAGGGGAAAAGTGCAATAGCAGCTCTTGGTGTGTTTCTTGTCTCAGAATGCATGGAAGCAACAAACAGTTCTCTTAAATCAGAGACTGTATTATTAGACCGCAAACATAGGCCACAAACAAATGCAACTTTGGTAAAGATAAATCTTGCTCCATATTTTTTTCCCTTTAAATTATCCAACAAGTGTTTTCCTCACTTTTAAACATTGAAGGTTTTGTCCATGCCATGTGGGCTTTTTGATGCTGGATAATGAAATACCATAACTATAAGAAACCTTGACATTGTCGTTCAAATTTGGCAAACGCATTCATTTGTTTCACAGCTGGTTTATCCAGTTTGTTGTTAGATTTAAAGTCCATCTTTTCTTTTGTTTTCCTACAATCAATACTGATAGCAGAATGTATTTCATTTGTTTACAAAACTCTTTCCTGAACATTAATGCTGTGTTTATATTAAATCAATGACTTAGTTGATTTGTAGTTATTTTTCAAAGATTAGTATAAGAACAGGTCTGAAATAAATTCTGCTATTGGGCAGTTTATAATACAGCTACTGTCACATTTGGAATAATTAAAACAGTGGACATTTGCTAGTTAAAAATACTTTTTAGGCTCTAGCCATGCCACTGATAAGTAGTAATCAGAATTGAATAGGGGGAAAATGTAAACAATAAAAAAATAATTTCTGATGTTTTGCAAATTATTGTTAATGTTTGGACATACGTGCTTTGTGCGTGCGTGCTAATAATGACATTTTTTTTTATTTAGTTTGTTTTTCAATTTATATTAAACATTAAAATCTTTCCAATTAAATGTGTTTTTTTTTTTGGCCAGATTATATAATGATCAGTCTGCACAATGCCCATGAACTACACCTTTACTAACCTACTGTATATTAATTTCTTTCTGTTAATTTAACCTTATTAATGATACATATTACCGTTTTTCTGTAAGAATGATTCTATTGAAACAAACATTGAGTATAAAGGCAATTCTCTAGTCCAGTTTATAGAAAACAACAAAATGCCCTGAGTTCACCCTTTTAAATACTAGAAAGAAAAGAAATCCCCCTTATAAATTAAAAAGGTTTCAAAATTAAAATAGGAAGGTCATGCATGCTGAACGAGCCCCAAATTTGACTTGTATCTGTTATTAATTATATATTACACAATATAAACAGCAATTACTATGAAATGGGATACATCTAAAAGAGGGTTTTGGGACATGCAACAGGTTGACACAAACATTTTTACAGCTAAAAGAGCTTAAAAAAGTGTAAAGATGCTCTAAAGTGTTTTAGATGAGCGCTTATTGTCCCGAAGCATCACAATAATAATAACGCGTCTATTATGCGAACTGCATGCTGGGTAATGCGCACCCATCGAACTCACATTTCGAACAACAGCCGGAAAAAGAACAGGTTTGACAAAAGTTACCTTTCCAGAATCCATAGCAGCGCCGTGACTCAATCTTGTTTGTTGTTATATTCGCCCACTTCTTTTTAGCTGAAGTTAGGAAGATAAAGATCAAAAGTTCGCTCAATACTGAAGTTGTCGCTGGGTTTTAAACATAAATGTGCAGCAGCAGCAGCGTTGTTTCTTCCCAAAACAAGTCCCCTCCCACCTTTTTCTGGGACTTGTTTTTTTTTTATTTAAAGGTTAAAATGTTTGCGAGATCGTCTCAGGTTGGTGCTTGTAGGATCCTGGTTGGGTAAAAAAAAAGTCTGTCTGATGATCTTTGCCTCGAGCCCCCGAAACAGCGACTCGTTGGATTCGGAGGCCGGGTTAGGTTGATATACGTCGCGGAGCTGACGCAATGTTTGCAAGAAGTGGGCCGTCCAACCCAGCCTCCCTCTTAGCCAATCGCATTCATTCGGACTTCTTTCGAAACTCGAACAGAGTCCAATAAAACCATCAGTGCCGCAACAACAAAAATGCATTCAAATGTCAAAAGACTTACTTGCTATTCATACAATGCACTTTCTTTGCCTCTAAAGAGAAGCTTTTGTGATATTATATTGGAACAGTAGTTTATGAACAAATTTGAAGAGAGTGATCCAACCTTGAGATACGGATGAGGAGATGTCTTGTCATTTTTGAGATATGAGACATTGTTCATCTGCATTGTTTTGACCTGTGAGCTAATACTGTAATGGAGATGTAAGTGCTGAAACCACAATCAATTTCCATCTTTTACTTTTTGTTACAAAAACTACAGATAATTTATTCAAGACAAAAAATACAGTTCTTGGGACATTACATGCTATTATTTTAAATATTATTTCTGCAACTTAAACACAATACGGGTAAGGATATCCTGCTTTTAAGTCAAAAGTTTTCTTGAAGTATTAAATCATTGAACTTTTCAAGGAACGTAAATTGTCAGATCATAATTTATTAACATGTAGTAATCTGTAATCTGATTCCCTCCACTCAGAACCCTTTCTGGCTCTGATCTGCAATATTTATTTTAAAAAACAAGGCCTGGAACAACAAATTCAAAGAGCAAAAATGAAGCAATACCTTTTGTTTTGGATATATGAGAGGGGTCAAGCCAGCGTTGAGAGTTTGGGCGTGAATCCATGAAAATCCATCTTCTGATTCCCTTTGAAACACTGTGTAAACAATGTCAACGGACACTAAAGTATTTGGACCCCTGACAATGACAAACACTGGAAACTGCATTGTTTAAGCCTGATTAAAATTCTATACAAAAATGGAAGATAGCATGCTGTAATATTGTGCTTTGCTAAAACTAACATACGACATCATACCTGTCAACCTCGAACCATTTGTGATCTTACCAAATTTTGTTTTCGCCCTTACATATATGTATAAATACATGGAAAATCTTACCACTTTACTTTTTTGTAAAAAATCACGAACAACAAAATGAAAGTAAACATAAACAAGGGAACAGGAAACGGAAATCACATGGTGAAAGTGTTACAAAACGAAATGTTTATCATGATCTTTTTTTTTTAGCCAATCAGAGGCGCCGGTACATATATCACTTGGCAGACATGCGTTTCCGGGAACGATTCTCAAAATCACCGTTTAGCGTACCATTTTCATGTGTACAGCGTACCAATATAAAAATGGGCTTTCAGTTGTACCAATTACGGCGAGAACGTACCAGTTGACAGGTATGCGACATCATACTTAAAGACTCGTGTCTTGAAAAAAGTATGAAACACATCTAAAACCTGGAGCATTCATCTCAGCATTCAGGTATTACAAATTGTAACAGATTGAGAAACTGTTTCTGTTCCATTTTAAATTACTATTTGTTTGAGTTAAATGAACAAAAACACACTCCAAACGGGCAAGACAAACATACTCCATGAATAACGTTGAATTGTTACAATCCGGGTTTGGTATTTCAAGACATAAACATAAATACCTGAAATGGAAAGAAAATAATCATGATTGCAGAGAGGGAAGAGCACCTGCATTTGTCTGTGGTCTGTGTATGTGTTTAAAATGCAAACAATAACAGACATTTCTCTAGAACAAAGACCCGACCGACATGGTGGAATACGATGCAAGAGAGGCCCACTTTTGTCCAGTTTGGAAAAAGTGCACTGCAACCTCCAAAGTGGAACACAATTCAATCGATGGCACTTGGTGAGTAACGTGTTGTTCTAATTTCCAAACTTCTAATTTATTTCATGCATAAACTGACAGTGTTGCCAATGAGAAGCAAAAAATGTTTGCTGTATTACTGCAGTAGAATACAAACGGACAAATAAAACTCTGGACACTGTTGGACTGAATCAACAGGCCTGCTGAGATTCACCCACACACAATAGGAGCTGAGCTCCGTGCAGCCTTTCACGTAATCTCGCCTGCTATGTGATTCTTGCCAGTCAGTGTGCATCCCCATCCATTGTGTTGGTAATACTCTTTTGAGGGCCCACTTCACAATGCCAACAGAGCTCAGTATCCGCCCCAAATGCATACCTAGTACTCCCTTTTTTGAGTTTCACTTCATGGCCTTGTTCAAACACTTTTGCATCAGCTTCATGATTAATTCTTGATTTCTTTTCAAATTTACAGTCACTCACTTCAACAGAAGCAACCACCCATCCTCCCATCTTTTTCATCCTCCTCCACAAAGCCGAAAAAAAGCTTTTTCCTATAGCTGCAAAATCACATTGGTAGTGAAATGTGGTCCAACCAGCATTTGTACATACATTGAAATTAGCAGTATTCTATCGGTAAGATATGGCAACAGTAAAACAATCAAATAAAAGACATTAAGTATACCGAGGAAGCCTTCGTTTTGATCTTAAACGGAACCAGCAAATACTTCATTGCTGTTTGTCACTTCTTTCTTTAATGTTACATTTATACTTATAAAAGTCAATCTACACACGCCCTGAAGAAAAGTCAGAACTTAAAACTAAGTTTTGATTGAAAATTTAAAAAATACATTTTATAAACTCAATCATCCTCAAAAACTTGAATAAGAGCAAGTTCTACTGCTTGTATTTCTCTGTTCATATTTTAATGACATATCTAAACTAGGCTCCAACTAATTCCAACTAACTTCTTTCTAAATTGGGAATCTCGTAAACATTCCTGCAGCTACATGTATTTTGTGACTCTTTTTTTTCTTTCTTTTTGCAATGTGTCAAGACAATTTGTATCAAGACACAATAGTGTTCTATAATCAAATCATGCCGCTGATAGGCTATACAGTTGTTTAGGTCTATAGTTAAAACTTTGACCCCACCATACACTTTAGCATCCTTTTAATCCTCGAAGATGTGAACTCGATTGTTTGAGAGGAAATGCGAAAATAGGAAGTTTGATTACGCAGTTCACCTGTTAGACGTACTATGATTCTCGGGTGGGGCTTTTCCACACACACAGAAATAAATAAACAAAAAAAAAACTAAACACGGCATACCGTGAGTGCTCTGAGCACTCCCAAGATTCCAAACTTGGGATGATCCAAGAAAAACAGCTTTGTTTCCTCCTTCTGCACAGCTTGGGATGTGGTCCCACCAAACACAGACCACAGACAAAGGTATCCTTTCATCGTGGGGTCAGTACGTATAGTGCATGGCAAATCTGTTTTTTGTTGTTTTTATTAAACTTGAAATAGAATTTCCGATTTGATGACGTCATTTTATCGCTTTGTTTCAGGCACACAAAACAAACAATTTCCTAAAAGCCAATTACTTCCCATTTATGTGTTCCCAACAAAGTAATATAAGAGTAAATGTGATTTGGATACTGGATAACTTATTGGATAACAGGGTTGTTAGAAAAAGATAGGTTTTTGGCAGCCCAACTGTAGTAAAACAATTGGAATACAAAAAATAATTTTTAATCAATGATATGATTCAGAATGCATGTTTTTATTCTGGTCTGGAGTGAGTAGTTCATAAAAAGAGATGATAGTGTAAACACAGGAGCTTTATGACAAGATTCAATAGGCTTATCCGATGTCTCCAGCAAGAGTAATGGACTTTCACTTGGCTTCAAGCTTGAATGCCTCAGTCAGGCAAGGTCGTGAGGTTGTCCTGTCATCCTTCTTCCTAAACATTTGGACAATAATTGATTGGCAAGAGCTTGTGCCAAGCCATGCCTTCCATTGCCTGTTGAAGCCCTGACTGATGTCCAGGCTCTGAATGCTAGTGGGTGGACATGATAACTGGGTACTGGGGGCAGGTTATTTCTCGTAAAACCATGGATACAGAACATCCGATGAAATGTACTCTGCGGCAATGGCAAGCAATAAAAAAAGAAGCACAGTCATTGTGAATGTGTTTTTTTCCATCTTTAAGATAGCCTTGACCTGTTCTATTTATTGGTCAGGAATATTTCCACTAGAGTATAAATGTATGTAAATATTTATTTTCCAGGACTCAAATGTATGAAAACGATGACTTAGTTGTTCGTGGTAATGAACCTTTAAAGCAAATAAGCATATTTGAAGTTGATATTGGTTTTATACTGAAATGTCTCACCTATTAGACTCGTTGTCCTGAGGGGTGCGGGACCAATGCCTATGACCATTCCGGCTCAACATTGGTGGTAGCATGGAAACTAGTCGCTAGGAATGCGTCACAATTGTGAATCTGTTGTCACGGTTAGATTCCGTTTCATTGTGGCATCTGTGGCCTTTAATCTGCACTTTTATTGACTGAATCTATCAGTGGAATCTTTAGTTTTTTTGCTAATTAACATGTAAACTGCTAAATTGCTCTGTTTTTGCTCAGTTGCGTCATTCAGTCTTTGGCTTTAAACATCGTGGTCGTTGTAACAGTTCTTCCACCTGAAAGTTGAGCTCCAACCAGCTGTTTTAAACTGCCGGCATCTGGTAGGTTAATTGCATTGCTTGTATCAGCAGACTGATAGCTCCAACTATATACGTGACACTTACTTTACCCATTTCCACTTAGGTCTCTATATCTGTTACTGATAAAATGCCTGGCACCTTGCATGCCTTTAGCCTAGGTCAATGGGAGTTTCAAGTGTTTGGGATTTGTTGGTAACGGGTTAAAACTAAAAGAGAGTGGACCTGCATGCTTCCAAATAATTCGCTGGTCTGCATATAATACTGGCTACCAAGTCAGGGCGTCCTTAAATATTTTTGACAGTCCATTCTACAGGGGGTTTGCGATAACCCTTCACCCATTGACCTCTGTTCTGACAATGTTTGCATACGTTTGTCTCCCCTAAAATAACAAAGAACAGGAGAAAACTCTCCTAGTATGAAGCCTTCTCTCTTCTCAGAGCAGCTACACAATTGCACCTCTGTTGTGACCTTCTAAAGCTGCCCAAATCGGAATCCGTCTCAGCTGCTTATGACGGAGGCCCTTTTCCAAGAACCCTTTGCCAGGCACTTTAAATCTAATGCAAGTTGGCTAATTTTGACTAGTTTTTACCTTTGATATACTGGCATTAAAATGACGTTGATAGCCAATTCTTTAGGCGTGACATTCTTTACGTGATACAAACATGTCTTTAAGTTCCAAAGATATATTTACATCTTGCTGTTGTGTGAATTATAGGATTAGCGAAGAATGCGTTGCATAATGAAGTGGAATTCCAACACCATCGAAAACACGTTTACAAGAGTATGAAAAAGCACGAACGTACAGCTGTTTATTTGAATTCCCATTTCTCTCTGCTTGCAATTTATTCTCTGTTCATTTTTTAATTGAACCCTTTAATATCAACTGTTGTTTATATAAATTGGTTTTGAAGCCTTCTAGGGTCTTTTGATCATTTAGGGCTAAAGAAATTAACTTGACTTGGCATGACGTCCCAAAAGAATTGATTTATGCATCAAGAAAAATATATCAGTGGATAAATTTAGGTTTGCTGCAGACATAAATGCTGTTTGTATCTTGGTTATAACAGAAAAGTACAGATATCTCCATTCAGTTTCATTCTGATCTAGGTTGACTGTTGTAAATACATCTATTGTTTCATGTTTTTTTTTTAGTCCACATCCGCAAAGTTCACCAATCCAAAAGAATCAGGAACTTCCACTTCCAAATCTAGAGTTAATTAGTATGTCTAAAATGCCTTAACCTGAAGTCTAAGGATCCATGTCAACATATTGTTGAAAGAATTTTTCTTTTGTTTCCCAAGGACACTCATAGTACGCCTGTAGCATTGCTATGTTACAGCGTATATGACAGTAATGTTCTGTCACAGTCTTGCACCAATACTTAATGACTAACGTAACATTCCATACTTGAAGTGATGCAATTCAACATGCGCTAAAGCAGATAAAGCATTTTAGTTATCCATGTATACTTCAATTTTGACTTGACCTTAAACTGGTTGACCCAGTACAAAGTAACTTGCAATCACCAAGGCGACAGCCACCACAGACAGTCTCAGTGAGGTCTTTTGGCACGTTCAGCGAGCTCACCAATGCTTTCTAAAGCCCATTCTTCTTCCTCTGCTCCTTCGATCTGCTTGTGAAACGACCAGATAAAGCACGGTGCACAACAAAAGGGGAATGTTTGTCTTAAAGTCCAAATTTGCACGCCGCTGGGCTTTCTTCATCATGTTGCTCTAGTTTTGTCCTCATATCGATTTATTGCAGCAGCTGCTTTCTGGGGGGCCCCTTTTGCTACTGGACCGATAATTCTTTTATAGATCATATCTTTGCCAGTTGATTGTCACTCACCAAACCTGTTCTATGGGCCAAAAAGTACAGAATACTACATTGTTTTAATCTTTTAAAACATTTACCTCATTGGTAGCCATTGATTGTGCTTGTAGTTAATAGCTGGGATAGGCTTCAGCACCCCCAGGACACTTGTAAGGATAAATGGCATTCGAAGATGAATGAATGCATTTGAAAATAATGTATTTTAATTACTATTAAGTGTTTTAATAAGAATTAAAAGCCCATTATCAAATAAATTAATAGTAAGATATATGGAGTAATAATGAATAATAATACTTTTTTAAAAATCAGGCATCCACATTTTGCCCTTCCGTTGATTGTTTACCAAATGTAAATATTGTAACCTACATGACCCAAAATCTGATGTCCATCGGAGGAATGAAAGTGAAGCCGAGGATTGCAATCTGATTTAACTCAAATCTGATCACTATTAAGTCTACAGGAAGTTTAAGACATTGTTGTCTTACTCTTTGTCTTCAATCAGATATACAGTAAAAAAGATGCACGGTTAGCCTGTTGGTACAACAAAATGTTAGTGGAAATTTCCACGCCGGCGGCAAAAATCTGGAGTTTAGACAACGAAGCCGTCGAGCGACTTTTTGACAAAGATAAAGCCACACCTACTAGCTACCTGATTACCACCACATTTTTTATTTCTGGTTTCTGACCGTGAAAACCAAACATCTGAAATCTAATCTATCATCTAATTTTCTGAACCACTTTATCCTCACTAGGGTCACGGGGGGTGTTGGAGCCTATCTCAGCTGAGTTCGGGCCAAAGGTGGAGGATACCCTGAATTGGTGGCCAGCCAATCGCAGGGCACAAGGAGACAAACAACCCTTCATGCTCTCACTCATACCTAGAGGCAATTTAGAGTGTCCAATCAGCCTAGCATGCATGTCTTTGAAATGTGGGAGGAAAGCAGAGTACCCAGAGAAAACCCATGCAGGCCCGGGGAAACACGCAAACTCCACACAGGTAGACCAACCTTAGATACTCCCACTGTGATGTTTAACTAAAAAAAACATGTTTCTAATCACAGAAACTGAGATGTTTATGGCTCAAACGTTAACACTTAAGGATGCTTGAAATACAGCCAAATACAAACTTGCTGTTGTTTAGTTTTCAAACTTGTCCCCAAAAAGGAAAAAAAACAATAGACTTGGTTCTTCTAACATGCAATTAAATCAAGAATCCAGAAGGACAAAGATAGCAAAAAAAAAAAGAAAAACTTTCCAACCAACCATCATAAGAACCTCCTCCCACCCAAAAAAAATCTAATGATGCTAATTGCTCAAAGATATTTTTAAAGAATTCCTTGACTGTTAAATAATGTTGCTTGATCATCAATGTCAATATTTTGAAGCTCCCAATGATTTATTATCGGGCGATTGATTGGCTTCCATTTTTTGGCACTTGTAGGCAAACCAAAAAGCAAACTAGAACCAGCTGGTTGTTACAGGAGCCGCCAGAATCAAACAACAGGGGGCTTAATGCCCATTCTTCTTTTCCCACCAAAGCCAACAAGGTCTCAATTCACTGCGAGCGCCTCCCGGCTCAGCAGAGCGGGCAGCAGGCGAGAGGCCAAAATGTTGCCGTAACTCTGCCGGTTAAAGCGCTGACACACTCCCTTCTTTTCTTCACCAGGCCCTCCGTCAGACATTTGGGACCCCAGGAGAAAAAAGTGCGCCCCCACCCCACCGCTACTGGTGGCGATTCTAGGTGGAACTGAAAGTCAAAGACAGGGCCCAAAAAATTGGACATTAATGTAAATGTCACTGTTAACCTTTCCCATGACCCCTTGGCCATTGTTCTACCAAACTTATTGCTCGAAACATTTCAGTTTGTAATTGTTCAGTAAGCTAGGGAAGACAAAACTGCAGTGTACCTCGTTAATCCCCACTAACCAAAGAGACAGTTTAATGTATACGAGCCATTTGTCTACTGGACGGGTGGCAAACTAAAGGCTTGGGGGCCACAACTGCTCCATCCGATCATTTTGTATGGCCTGTGAGGGGAAATATGTGAATTAACTACCCTTTTTCTCACAAAAAAAGCTTCAAATACACTATTTGTATGCCTATGAAAGCTCAAGGAATACATGAATCAAAGGATAGTTTGTTTTTTTAAATAAAAGATAAATAAAATGTGTATTTAACAATTCAGAAGAGAATATTTTGTGTTTTTCTGATATTTTGGCCATATTTTTTAATAATTAGAGTCTTCTTGTCCCATGTGAAGTTTTATTGCAAAAGGATGGGTGCCTGTCAGATTGTAAAAAAAGTGTTGAAGTATGACAAATGCTTATGACTGATTTTGCTAACTTTGTTGTCAATGTGTTTTGGTCCCAGCTCAACTCAAGCCAAACGGTTGCAGAAGGAGTTAAAATCTTGCCCAAATCATCCACAACTGAGGGAGATCATCTCACCTCTCTCCTCATCATTATGTCCATTTGGAAACATGTCACTCCCACGCGCTACCTCGGCAAAAAACAGACTGTCACACGGCATTAGCTGTTTGGTCAAGCTCACCGAACCGTGTGGGCCGATCCGAGTGAGGTAAGCTTGGAATGGAGCAACCGGGGGGTTTGGGAGGGGGACATGCAAACCTGCTGTCCTCTCATTAAACCGTGTTCTCCATTTAGGACTCTCATTGCATCCTGAATCATGAATCTCATGATGAGTTGATGACTAAGACCAATTCATTACCAAACCCTTCCCCTCCTTTTTCTCAAACATATTGATTTTAAACAATGTAATCATTTGTTCTGTCTTCACACTCCATTACTCCACTCCTACATTGATTCCAACACGAAGGGAGGGAATAAACACATGCTCTTAATTTCCTTGTTATGGAGATGTCGTCTTGGCCTCCTTTTTAGTCATGGCGGACGTGCTCCGTGTCCAACAACGACTCACCGTCATCTACTGTGAGTCAGTAACTAACGCCCGACACTTCTCACTTGTGTGTCGAGGCAACTTGGCTGTCCCAGACACTCCGAATAGAAGTTACTTTTCTCTCTTGTGGTTGATCCAACTTAGCCTCCAGGCAAATGTGGTTAATGTGAGGAGGAGGAGAAAATAAATGGCGGTACAGTAAAGTGGAATACTAGTGTTTAAAAAAACTGCAAAAGAACATAATCAATGCATACATTCTGTCCATACGATGATTACTCCTTAGAATTTCAGGATATTTTAATTTTGTCAACGTCTTTACAACGCACCAGTTTGCTTACTGGCTAATTGTGAAGAATGGAAATTTCCACGTGCATGTGAGAGGTTTTTTTTTTATATATATATATAAACAGGTTTGACTAAGCAAACAAACAAAGTAGAGAGTAACATTTCAACTAATTATTCATCTGTTGCGTTTCAGGAATGAAGAAGTACTAGGGAAAAAAAAGGGTATTGTTTATGAAAGTGTCCTTGATGAGTTGATTATTTGTGGATGTTTCTTTAGAGAGACATTTTTCATTTGTTAGCCTTTAATGGGGCGGGTTCATGGGTGTGGAAATGGATGTGTTTTGTTGTCTATACAACACCTAGGGTTCACTAAAGAGACTGAAATGTCAACACGCTTTGATCTACATGAAAAAAACACGTAAAACAATTGCCTAATATCACCAATGTTGGGAAAAAAATGCACATTAACTCATTGACTTGGCTAGACAGGCATTCATTGGCTGCCAACCATCCCCTTTCAAATTGAATGGACATCTGAGAAACTCATTTAATTCACATAAGTCGTCCCTCACCTCAATGGGAAAATGTATATGTTAAAAAAAGTATTGTAGAAAACCAATTCAAATTTACTTCACTGCTCAATCAGTTAAGTATTTACTGGTGCTTTTTCTAACAGAAGAAGAACACCAAACATGCACGGGAACTTCGAATCCAAATAGGCGATTTGTTAGGCCTTTTTTTTTAGTTAATTCAGCCTGCTATAAAAAAGAAAAGAAAACTAAACACTGCAGCCTTGTTCCTCTCCGCACACTACAAAGCACGTTGTAACTTCTATGACGAGAATCCTATTATTTTGATCGGCTGTGAGGGAATTGAAGTAATGAGGGCTCATGTTCGAGAGGTAACTCTGAGCCCTGTTTTTTCGGAAATCTTTCAAAACTCACTTTCTTTCTGAAAATAGAAGAAATTCGAAAAAGTCACATATTCTGATCAACTATTATCAGCTGTTATTTCAAGTCTACCAACTTTTTCATTAGTATTGTTTTTAGCTATACTACTCTTTCCCCTTCAATGTGGTATGCTGATCTCTCAAGCTTTGCAATGAAAAATTGGGAGGTGAGGCTGTAACTACACCCATTGAACCATTTTTAATGTCCAACTATTTCCTCTTGCTCATTCTTCCTCATTAACAGCTGTGTACAGGGGTTATTCAATCAACAAAGTCAGTGATAGTTGAGAAGGAAGGAAACAGACCCATAATTATGACTTAATTCATCATGATTTGTATTTCTTTACAGGTTGCATCTTCAAAAACGCCCTTGGCCACCCTTCTTTTGATCACATGTAAAACAAGATGTCCTGATTTGATGATGTTTATGCCCAAAACATGGTATTAGATTATCTCACAGTTTTTACTTTTTTTTTTTTTGTATTGTCTGGAGTCTATCCGTGGTCATTCTAGGGAGGGGACGTCTACCGCGGCTCAATCAGACTAAATATCCTTTTTTTCACAATAGTCATGGACGCTGTGATAACACAATGTGAACTCAATGGTGAACACGAAAGCCGGTCCTGAACTAATAAGCAAACTTTGATGATACAGTTCAAAAAAAGTATCAAGGTGGCGCTCAGGTCTGTTTACAATGTTGTAAACAAGGATGAAACGCATACACGCTGAAGAGGAAGCAGGCTAGCCTTTGACTGCAGGAATTTTCATTGTCTGGGCTAAACCATTGTCTTCATTCCTGGTTGCTATTCCAAGTTTTTTTTCTTCTTTTTATTATTGTGAACCCCTGTGAGATGACATGTTAAGTTATGCAGACAGGACCCAAAAAGATGCAGATATTATTGCTTGAACCTGTAAGATAAAAAGAAAAATGGTAAGGTAACAGTCACAAATTACTTTTTAAAAAGCAAATCATTCTAGTGTATTCATTCTGTCAATATATGATGGCTTGGATGAAAATTTGATAGCTTGTTAGACAATGTTGCCTCTCTGTGGAGCACTGATGTAATAACGTTTTTATGTTGTTTTTCTTTTTAACAATCAATTTGTGCATGTGTTTTCACTAAACCTTCGTTTCATTAAATTTAATGATTTTATTTCTTTTTTTTTCAAGATTGGGGGTTTGTTGAAAGGGTTATTCTAGTTTGTATTTATTATATTAGCTAATTAAAATTCTCAGAACATCCATTGCATGACAGGATACAAATATTATATTGTTGCATATGTTGTTGAGCATTTTTACACATTTTTGTAATATTTTTTTAAATGCCATATAATTATGGTGTTTCAAAAGATGGATTCTATACTGCTTTGCAACCTTATATGTGTATATTACTGTATTAATAGCACAAGCATATGTATATACATCTTGTTTACACATCTTCATTACATGCTTTTACAAACATTGCTAAAAAATAACGTCCTAATACAATTGTTAGTTTTAGGGCTGTTTTCTTTCATCACCATTATCAAGAATTATGAATAATACTATTATTATCTAAATGATTTCATATTATATAATTATACAATATTCCATATTCAAAGTGTCCCACGTCTGCTGCCCATTGTTGAATGGGATAACCTTCAGCACCCCCTGTCACGCTAAGCGGTAAAGAAGATGAATGTATGAATGAATATATGTAAATAAATGTGTGGATTTAATCATTTATCACATCTCCATTTAAGCACCAAAAGTTCCCATACTGTAAAGTGAAGAGCAAATATCAAAAAGAAACATTACACTTTTAAAATCCTGTATTTTGTAGGCCTCTGAGCATCAGTGTAAAAACCTGCCTTGAGGGGGGTCATCTGAGTAGTGTTGAGTCGCGTCAAGGGACCAATAAGCTTAATTAAGTCATAGCCTAAGAAAATAAGTTATATTCTGATGAATTATTCAGGATTTGTAAGCAGAATGAAGGCAACCTCCGCTTTCCGTCTCTTCTTCCCTTTCTCATGTTACAAGGCAACTAATATGACAGCTGCATAAGCAATCTGTTTTCTTTGCCTATTGTGCTAATGAATGTCAAGCAAAACAAAAGCAGCTGCTGGTTTTTCTTGAGTAAAACTTGATTTAAGTGTTTCAAGTTACGTGTCTCAATGTGGAACAAATTCAACTCGTAAATCAAGGTACCACTGTTTACTCTCACATGGTACGGCCTCTTTAAATGTTGCCATGGAGACCAAAACGGCGCTTTGACAGGCCTTGTAACAGGAGACGGGGGATGAGCACGAAGGGGGCGGGACCCCATCGCTCGCTGTTCAGTCTCTCATTGGATGCTGAGTGTCACATGACTCATGTGGAATGCAAATGCAAAAAGTTCTGCCATTGCTCTGCTTCTGCTGCCGTTTAGCGGTTCTTCGGCGGGCCACAAATGGAATTCGTAGTAAGCTAAGCAAGAAGGATCCAACACCCTGAAGCAAGGACGACCCTTTAAAGCATACGTAAACGGTAAGCCGCGATCTAGTGATTGAATAGTATGTCACGGATCGCTTTCTGTTTGCCTATATGTGCTGGAACGCAGGAGGTTGCCTCGCTAGCTAAAGCATCCGATGCCAACCAAAACACTACAATGTTTCGTTTTCCCCCCTCAATACCCTGGTTTTATGAGTTCAAGTTGACTTGGCTTTCACAACTTTCCGGATCGGTTGAAAACAAAAACATGCGGGGTAGCGTAGACGGGGCTGTCAAGCTCGGTTGCATTGCACGAGTCCTCCATATGCTTGCCTTGTTATTGGCGTTTGCGGGGGGCAGAAGTGCGCGCGTGACGTCACCCGGGCTATTTTGACAAGCATGGCTCACAGCAGCAGCGTGGTAGTTTCTCTCCACCAACCTGGAGTTGAACTGCAACCCCGGTGATGCACATGTGGGTCAAGCACGTGACTGCAGTGGAAAGTGGTCATCCAAGGCCACAACAGTGCAGCTTCATCCATATTTCTGACAACTTAATGCCTAAGGACATGGACTTTTGCGAATGATGCCCGCCTCTTAGAATGTCAAGGTGCCCTTGACCCAGGCACCGATCTCCCCAGCCAATAAATGGGATTGCTGTGACTGGGGGGACTCGTAGTTGACCCATTTGTATCCCATTGAAATGAAGCCCTTGGGGTTAAGTCGAGAGAGACACTACTTCACCGTTTTCCTAATTGGTGGGCTTTGCCTGAGTTTTTTTCCAGCAAATGTGTTTTTTTCTTCAAAGCAGCATTATTTAAAAAAAACTAGTACTGCTGCCTCAGTATAACTGGATTGTGAAGGTAGTAGCAGTCTATTACAGTTGTGTTTTTGATGCGAGTGTGTCACGATGACACGCGGGAATTAGTTTTTCTAATTAGGGCAATTTTACTTGAAACGCAGCCTGGGTGTCTTTTTGTTGCTCTACTCGGCTGTGTGAAGGGTTGTCTTCAGTGTAATGTCTCATTTCAGGAGAAAAGGTGCTTGTTTTTGTTCACATTTGTCAAAAAGTTCTTTTATGACCCATTTCCTCTGCCCTATTTTAAATCATTTCTCAGAAAATTGCATACCATTTTACCAGATGTTTTTAAAGCTATGAACAGAAAGAAAGACCCATTACTTGCTTCATTAGGAATTCTTTTTTTGGTGTAGTGTCACCTGACACTTCCATGAGCCCATCTATTATACCCACAGGTTCATCATCAAGCAGCTACCATATCATTGTCCCTTTCTTCTTATTGTTCAACAGCCCCCATACCCCCACACCCCCACCCGCCTCACAAGTACAAGGCTGGAGGCTTGCATCCCTGGCGGAACCTCTAGCTAATCTATATGCTAATGACATGTTGATAATCAATGAGCTTCATGCATGGTCGGACCCAATCAATACAATGTTTCAGCGGGATGGCTACATTTCTCCCAGCCAGACGTGCGGGTGGCGTCTTAATATGACGGGGCAAACCATAAGCACGCAATTATCCTCTGATTCCATCTACTCTGAGTGCACGTCAATGAATAGTGTTCCCATTAGGGAGAGCTTTGAATTCCTCAAGTCCAAAAGTCAGTTCATTCATGGAAAGGATGTACTGTATATGTACTAATTTCTGAATATATATATATATATATATATATATATATATATATATATATATATATATATATATATATATATATATATATATATATATATATATATATATATTAAAAAAGAGTCATATATGTGAAAATAAAGGCTCGTCATCAGAACTTATGTGGGGTGGTATGGCTCAGTAGCAGAGTTGTTTCTGTTAGGGATTGGTTTTGCTCAGTTTTTTTCCCTCTGTGTGACCTGTCCTTGTGATTGTCCGATGAGTTCACCTGTCGTTTTTCCACCCCCGGTGTATCTCCTGCTTGCTGCCTCTTGTATGACCCCCGGACAGAACGATCCGACCAAGCTGTGGACCCAGCGGGAAGCCGTTGGCGTGAGCGCCGACAACAGCGTACGTTTGTCATGCTCATGTTCTTGTCCTGTGATCCTCGTTTCCCCACGTCCTCCTTGTCAGGTTTGATTTTGTTATTTGATTTCAAAGTCTTTGTTCTCTTTTGAGAACCTTTCAATGTTTATGACAGTTTTTGTGGGTCTGACCACACTTCACAACCCCTGACAGTTTCTTCCCCCCCAATACAAAGGGTATGAATGCGTTTCTCCGTGTTCCCTCATAGGCCGCAGCACCTCCCGCGAACCTGGTGAGGATAAGCGGTTTAGGAAATGAAGGCATGGGTGAATTAGTTTTTCACTCTAGGGCGGTCACAATTGATCGATTAATTTACAACTGGTCAATTATCATATTATAATAGATAACTTTATTCATCCCTTATTTGGGAAATTTCATTGTCACAGTAGCCAGAGGGTGAGAATACAGACACAGGAAAATACATTTTAGACATAAGTAAATAGGTAATATATAAGTTAATAAATAAATGAATACAAATATATATAAATAAATAAGTGTTGCTGAAAAATACATATGTACATATATATAAATATACATACCTATATATAAATATACATATATGTATACATATACATACATACATATATATAAAAATATACATACTTAAATATAAATATACCTATACATACATGTATATAAATAAACATATTCATACATACAAATCGACTATATTAACTATAAAGTCTTTGTACTTGAATAATTAAACACATATAACCACTAAATCGACAAAACAGCTTGATGTCAATTGTCTCGACAAAAGGATAATACTTACAGGCGCCCTCTAAATTCAAACAATTTTTGAGTGTATACCTGGAATCGTGTATACGGCTCCTCAAGTCTTTGTGAAGTGATTGACACTAAATTAATTTTCCTCCAAGCTGCCATTCATTTCTTCTAAGGTTCCAATTTGATTGTAAATGGGGAAGTGATCCCAATCTTAGTTCTTACATCAAGTGAATGGAAATACGCAGTGCTACAGAACCGATAATAGCGTCACATCAGACATTCTATGCGTGAATACAAAAAATAAATAAATCAAAATTGGGGTACCATAGGGGGAGGGGGCGTCATCATTACCATCATCTTCATTAGAGAGCATCCCACCATCCAATCAGCGAGCCGTCCTACTCGGGGATTCCGCCGTGGCTCCGTTGGCTGTCGCTAGGATACCACATAATCAGGAGGCAGGCTGCGGCCTGGTTGGCGGAGCAGGGCGTTGATGCCGGGACGACGAGCTCGTCGTGCGTTAGGGGGTAGGTGGAGGTGTTGGAGGAAGGGGGCTAAAAAGGGAGGGTGGGCCGATATAGCACGCTCGCACAAACGCATCGAGTCAGTCAGTCAGTCGCTCAGTCAATCAGTCAGCCAAGCAAGCGTTCGCAGGGAGCCAGACAAAGAAGAGCAGCATCCTGAAGTAGGACAGCACGCTCCCGGGGGATGGGGCATCATACCCCTGCATCGCGTTGGGGGGGCCACAGGAGGTAGGAGAACCGGGCTTTGTCTCAGCAGCTGAGCACCTCACACGCGCACTAACATTAGCTCCAGCCAGCCACCATTATATATTCGCTTTTGGTGCTCGATGCTGCCTCCTTGGCATTCTCGTTGTGTTGGAGCCAGCCAGTCTGTCTGTCTGGCTGTGGCTTTGACAGCCTCTTAATGGCTCTTCTCCCCTCTTGACTTATCCTCTAGACGCAAGCCCGTTTGACCATGTGAAAACATTACATCCGTAAAGAAGGGGGTCGGAGGGCTGCGGTTGACTTGTCGTAGTTGTTCGTATAGTTGCATTCGTATTGCAAGTTTCCAGTGACGCATCCTAACCCCTAAAAATAAAAGAGAATTGCTTATATTCTGTCCATCTGAGCTTGACGTCATTCAAACACGACGG
Organism: Stigmatopora nigra; assembly: GCF_051989575.1. Lineage (NCBI taxonomy): Eukaryota > Metazoa > Chordata > Actinopteri > Syngnathiformes > Syngnathidae > Stigmatopora > Stigmatopora nigra. Next base: position 11,633,781 of record NC_135517.1, on the reverse strand, counting down.
TGAACGGCATTTTTGTGCGTCTTCTTCCCTAAACAAGACCCCCGTGGTGATGTACGACAGCGGAAGCTAAACGAAAAGAGAGAGCTAATGAATCTGATTTTTTCAAGGACTAAATGAATCACAAACGTCTCAGCAATCTGTTGTCAAAATGGTTGTCGATGAATTTGGTAGTCTAATTCATTGTTGAATGATTGATTCAATCGTAGCATCCTTAATCGTGAAATTTGGTGTTTATTCCTTGACTATTTATATGGAGCTGAATTGGCGCCGCTTGACGTCCAATCCATTTAGCAGTTGCTGCCAATCTCTCACATTCAAAATGGATTGGACGTATAGCACTGTCAAAAGCACTGAAAAGAAAATATATAAGCTTTAGAGTGTTATTGGGGGAGTCCTGTAGGCTATATACTTGTGTAAAAAATGTTGATGCTTTGGCCCACATGACCCAAAATGTCAGCTCTTCATCAAGTGAAATTTCTATAATGACCAAAATTAGCCATTGCTTAAATCATTCACCAAAATTTGTGCATTTAATTACAAGAAAAATGCTGTCAATGATACCATTAACCAAACATCACTTCTGCTGATAGCCTTTTTTAATGGCTTCACTTGTGTTAAACCATTTAACACATGAAACTATTTTGACTGTAGTGACATACATATTTGTATCAAACACTATTAATGATCAGATATTTTTAACAATTAAATCTACCTGCCAAACTTCACTGGAAAAAAATAATTTTCATGGTTAAATCATGCAAATGGTCATGTAAATTCAACGTGTTCTCTTTCTAGTTCCACATTTAAAGCCAAGCATAGAAGGGAAGCATTGTGTATATATTTAGAGGTATTCTCCATCACCCTGTCACTGATGGAAGGGTGATTTACCCTTATGGAGAGACTGCGGGGGCCAAAAGCAGCATTTCCAGAGGGGATTCCCTCTCCTTTCTCCGTGACTGCGGCGCGATTGCGGCGTCTGCTTTGTGTGCAACTAGAGCGTTCGCGCTGTCTGATTGGATTTCACTTCCCTGGCGCACCGACATTGCATTCTAATGAGGGCTTAATCAGATGCAATATTCATGCTCTTTCTCGTTAAATTTGGGCACGGGGGCCAACTTTTGCAGTTGAAGACATGCTTTTTCAGCTCGCCGTTACACTCTGCATTTAATGGACAATCGTATGGTTGCTAAGGGTTTTCATTTAGTTCAAGGTCTGCAAAATAAGCAGGCGGTACATCTGGGCACGGGCCCCTAATCCTCTCTAAATAGTAATGAGAAGGAGGAGGCGGTAATGGCTTTAGAATAGAGGCTGTGGAGGTCTTGATTTAATTACTTCCATGAAAACCCTCCTCTCAGTGTTTAAAAATCCTCAAGACCCTCTCTCAACCTTCACCCCTCATTTTGCCATTTAATTACATGCACACACCTCTAACCTCCAGGCTAGAAATTCTATACTTGCCACTTTTAGTTTTTTTTCTTCACCACCATCAGCTGGTGACCTCTCTTCCTCTATAGCGTCACCACTTCCTCTTTTTTGGTCCCAAAGGCTGGATTTACTTAATTCCTTTCTTTCGTTTTTCCTCTCGAGTGGCATAAATGGGATATACGCCTGTTGACATGAATTGAAAAATAAATAAAAATACGCCCCACCCACCACCACCACCACCAAATCATCCTTCCAGGCTTTTATTCGGTTTCTTTTCAAAGCAGTATATATTTATATATTTTGCCTAGGGTACTTTGACTTTTATGTGACTCCTAAAATTTCTTAGCTCCCGTAGCATCACTGTGTCTACATTTGAAACACCCAGAAAATGAAACGTTATTTATTATTGTTATTGTTATTATATTGTCATAGAGGCAAGTGAGAGTATTTGTCATTGTTTTTTGCCATCAAGTGATGATATCTGTTATGGAAATTATAGTTGAATTCATTTAAGACGGCAGTGCAAAAGTGGAAGAGGGTCTGCATCAGTTTTAGCTAAATAGCCCATTTTTGTCGTGTTTTCCACACATTTGTCAGTGCACTTTTTTATGTGATGATAAGAAAACAAACGCCTAATTCCCATGTATTTCCCATTGCTTTATGTGGAATTTATCTAACTGTTCAATGTGCACATAATATTGTACTAAATCAATCGAAAGCCCTTGAATCGAATTGTGACCAACTTATATTAGACAATATATCCTATTGTTGTTCAAAAAATCAATAGAGGATCATCATGACCTTAATGCTTTACATCCTTATGACTCATTTAAAAAAAACTTCCAAATATTTCATTGTCTAACATAGTTTAAGCGCAACCTCCTCAAAGAAAATGTAATCTTTACCTACCAGACTATTTGCCTTTTACTCATTTGTCCCGAAGACTTGAGCTGTTCCACTTTCCTTTGTGGTTGCCTTTCTATTTTCCAAGTCTGTTTCTTTTCTCACACGCCACATTTTCTGTTCTTTTCCAGGCACAGGCGGGCCATTCAGAAGAGTCGGGGGTCAAAGGTGAGAAGAGCAGAGGGTACCATAATGAGTGAGCCAGGGCCCCCCACCACACCCGCACCAGTCGCCAGCAACTCAACCTCCAGCACTAGCACCTCCAGCACTTCCTCCAGCTCTACTGCGGCCGCCAGCAGCATCACGATGACACCTTCAGCTATTACTGCCGCTTCTGCTAGCACTACAAATACCACCGTGGCCACCACTCCCAGTGGTACTGGCGGTAGTACTACTAGTAGCACCACTAGTAGTAATATCACCACTAGTACTACTACTGCAGCAAGACAAGCAGTCCCTCAGATTTCAGTTTACGGCGGGATACCCGACAGGCAAACTGTGCAGGTGATTTCTTGACAGCTAATGTGACCGAATTAGTGAATATTTATGTTCCTTTTGGGGTTTTAACCAGTCTAAGAGTGGAATGCTTTTTGCACTTTAGTGCACTTGACACCCTGACCCATAGGATTAGCCTCCACACTGGCTGAATGAGGGGCTGTTTGACTTTTAACGGCGGGTGTCTTTTAACGGCGGGTGTCTCCTCCATTCAATCCAACAGAATTGTTACCAAGCAGCAGAAAAGGAGAATGGCTCGTTTAGTGTCTTGGTGCCAAAGCTTTTTTTTTTGGAGTCATTTAAGGTGGCCCGGAAGCTTATAGGTCCAGAAAATAGCTTATAGTTTACTGTCATTTCCAGAGGTGTCCACGTCTTAATATCTGAAGGTTTACACAGAGAGATGTAACACAGAAAAAATAATTCATTTATGAACCGCTTTATCCTCACTAGGGACCACGGGGGGTGCTGGAGCCTATCCCAGCTGACTTCGAGCCAGAGTCTGCGGACACCCTGAATCAATGTCCAGCCAATCACAGGGCAGGAGGAGACGTACCACCACCCATGCTCACACTCATAACCCGGAGCAATTAAGAGTGTCCAATGTGGAAGGAAACCGGAGTTCCCGGAGAAAACCCACGCAGGCCAGGGGAGAACAGGCAAACTCCACACAGGTGGACCAACATGTGGCCCACTCAAGCTGCCGGACCGCCTCAAATCAAAATTTATTTCACTTTATTTACCAAATTAACATCAACATTCTGAGTTAGGTCCTTTACAATCATATGCATGTACTAAAATGTCTGTTTTTGCCACTAGCACGCGATAGCTATTTCATGGCAAACTATTTTAAAATAATGTCTCAACATCCATGCTAGCCTTAAACCATTCTTCTGTAGCGCACTTAGAGTAATGACCAGTTTTTATGCCACATCCATTTTCAAGCAAGCTTTGTTTTTTTTGTTTTTGTAGGTGATCCAACAAGCACTCCACAGGCAACCCAACACTGCAGCACAGTACCTCCAGCAGATGTACGCGGCCCAGCAGCAGCATCTCATGTTACAGACTGCCGCACTTCAACAGCAGCACAGCCTCAGCACCGCGCAGCTACAGAGCCTCGCCGCTGTACAGCAGGTGATAATTCCCTTCCCAGGAACTTCTTTTTTCTCTCAATATTTTGAAATATCTTAAATCCTTGGTTCGACACCCGCAGGCCAGTATCGCAGCCGGCCGCCAAAACTCCAACCAGAACGGCACAACATCTCAGCAAACGGGGTCGACTCAGACTACGGTAAGAAGAATATCTGAAATACTACAAATGACACTCAGTAGAGCTCAGAAAAAAAAGTTTGGATTAAATTTGACACAGTTTGAAATTTAGCCATTCATCTAAGTTAGATGGTGAAAGGAAAGTATTTGGATTTTTTTTAACTTATGACAGTCATCGTCTCTCTCATGTAGATCAACCTGACAGCTTCGCCCGCGACTGCACAGCTGATTAGCCGCGCCCAGAGCATCACGTCAGCTCCCGCCAGTATTACCCAGCAGGCTGTTCTACTCGGCAGCCCGTCAAGCCCCACGCTCACCGCCAGTCAGGCGCAGATGTACCTGCGTGCGCAGATGGTTGGTGGAAAAAAAACTCCTAGTCTAGTCTTTTCTTGCTACCAGATGTTTTTTTTACTTTTTTTTCCTCATTCTATCTGTGTTTTTTCCCTAGGCCCAGCAGAGTAACGTTTTCCAGGCACAGCAAAGCAACCTGGTGCAAGTGGCGCGGAGTTTAGGCCGAGCCGTTCCCCTTTCGCCTCAGCTTATCTTTACGCCGACGGCAACTGTGACGGCGATGCAGTCCGACAGCTCCGCACAGGTACATGACCCATCACTTTTTTTTTTCCAAGCGGTGCGATACTGTTAATAAATTAAAGTTGACTTTGCAATGCGTAAAATAACCCCTGCGCCATCCTGTTTCCAGAATCAGGTCCAAAATTTGGCCATCCGCGGCCAGCAAGGAGTGACCATGACCACGTCCTCCTCCCAGACTCAGACGCTGCAGGCTCTCAGTCTGAAGCAGACCCCCGTGCCCATCCAGCCCGCCTCGCTCGTCAAAAACACGGCGCAAGCCTCTGCCGGAGTCAAGTCCAGCATTTCCGAGAGTCCCTCGGAGGCAGGAAAGAAGGGGGAGGGTGCTGTGGTCACGGAGGCCCGGGCTATTAATATGAGCCGTAACGTCACAACTGTGAGTGCACAGCCTCTCATTGCTCCAGGTGAGTGTTACCTGTGACACTGTGTTTTGAATTTCATTGCATAATTGTTTTAGCGTTGGACCTCCAAAATGATTTTTATGCAGTGACATTGCTTTTCTCAAGGCTGACTTTTAGCTCATGTGCTTTTGAATGAATGAGGTAGCTTAGATTGAGGTATTGAGTTTTTGCATTTGGGGTATTGTTTTTGTACATTGCCAAAAGCAGGTACTAAATGTGGGGAAGCAATAATTGTAAAACGTGGCATGGAATAGCTGCTTGATACAGCATGATCAATATTGAAGCATGGCAACGTGCTCGTAACATAACATAAACAAATTTAAATGAACTTGGGTTACGATGTAGACACACTCAAAAATAGCCTCTCGCGTCCGCTGTATGGTTGTATATCAAAATTTGTCTCGTATCTCAAGATAAATATATGCTCGAAATTTTACTCGTATCTCAAATTACTCATGTCGGGACACTTGTATATCGAGGTATTACTGTATATAGTAAATCTCACCACCAGGTGACGGTACCGCGCTGCAAACAATGTTCTGTTGGGGCTTTTAGCATTTTGTGTTTTTGAGCGTGTCTGGCAGAAGTGTGGGAGTGACGGAAGCGTGTCATGGTAAAATCGCATCTGGCTTTGTTGCACTAATTATGCACATGGAGCAAATGGAGAATGGGGAGTTTGCATGCCGTCAGTTCCAATTCACATGGCTTACCATGACAGCAAGCCACAAGGAGGCAGGAAGAGCATAGATGAGAAATCCTGACAACCGTGTCTGGATTTCCTTAGTACTCAAAAGTTTAATGATTTGTGGAAACGGTCATGAACACAATACTCTTTGTCAAATTTGAAAGGCCCTCTTTTTTTGCAGCTTACACACAGATACAGCCTCACTCACTGGTTCAGCAACATAAGCAGCAGCAGCAGTTTGTGGTCCATCACAGCCAAAATTCCCAGAGAACTCCCAGTCAGCTGCTGCAAACGGCGTCCATCCAACCGTCACCTCACCCCGTCCCCGTGCTGCCCAAGCCGGCGCCGCACTCGCCCACCATTCCCGGCCAGCACGCCACCATATTCCACTCCACCATCAGCCCCCACATGCTTCAGCCCACCGCTTCGGCATCTTCTCCGACACTCACATGTCACGCCAAATCGCAGCCTGTGCAGCTCACGGCCATCAACCTGCAAATACATCCCACGGTAAGAGCTGAAACTTTCCCAGCAACGTAGTTATCGTGACTGGACGTTTGATATTAAACAGTATTTAGATATTAAACAGTACTTAGGTATTAAACAGTACTCAGATATTAAACAGTACTCAGATATTAAACAGTACTTAAATATTACACAGTACTTAGATATTAAACAGTACTTAGATATTAAACAGTGCTTAGATATTAAACAGTACTTAGATATTAAACAGTAATTAGATATTAAACAGTACTTAGGTATTAAACAGTACTTAGATATTAAACAGTACTTAGATAGTAAACAGTACTTAGATATTAAACAGTACTTAGATATTACACAGTACTTAGATATTAAACAGTACTTAGATATTAAACAGTACTTAGATATTAAACAGTATTTAGATATTAAACTACTTAGATATTAAACAGTACTTAGATATTAAACAGTACTTAGATATTAAACAGTAATTAGATATTAAACAGTACTTAGATATTAAACAGTACTTGGATATTAAACAGCACTTGGATATTAAACAGCACTTGGATATTAAACAGTACTTAGATATTAAACAGTATTTAAATATTAAACTAATTAGATATTAAACAGTACTTAGATATTAAACAGTACTTAGATATTAAACAGTATTTAGATATTAAACTACTTAGATATTAAACAGTACTTAGATATTAAACAGTACTTAGATATTAAACAGTAATTAGATATTAAACAGTACTTAGATATGAAACAGTACTTGGATATTAAACAGCACTTGGATATTAAAGAGCACTTGGATATTAAACAGCACTTAGATATTAAACAGTACTTATATATTAAACTCTCTCATGAATATAATTTTAAGAGCTGTCACCATTTGACCGGCGACCAAACGTCCACACACATGTAGTTATTTACCCCAACACATACATTTATATTTTGAATAAACGTTAACTGGCACCAAAAGGGGTTAACAATTATCTTTTCCTTGAACAACTCAGGCCTCGCGAACACTTGTTCACGAGTGTAAAGATAAGCCGACTTCACTGGTGGTGCGAGAGACGTGTGCAGTTTCCACGCCGCAGCATCAGCAACAAAAGCCACCACCACCACCACCACCATCTCCAACACCCCTACCACAGCAGCAGGATGTGATTCCGTCACAACCCAAGAAGTCCGTCGAGCAGCCCAAAGATAACCCCGCACCGCAAGGTTAGTTGCAAAAGGGTCGGTCCACAGTAGAGCGTGGTTTTATGGAGCATCCCACCGTCTCTTTTACCCCTAAGCACCGAGTACCACTAAGAGGACGGCCCCCACACCCGTAACCCCACCTCCGACCGTGACCCCGGAAAACGTCAGCCAAGCGCTTATCACGACTCCTGTCGCGACGCTCAACGGCGAGAATAAGCCGCCACAGGCCATCGTCAAGCCGCAGGTCCTCACGCACGTCATCGAGGGATTCGTCATCCAGGAGGGCGCCGAGCCCTTCCCGGTCTGCGTAAGTAGCATCTATTCGGCGCCGGTCAGACCCGATTAGACGAGCCCCGAGCTATCCAGCACGCTCTCAGTGGCGGGGAAGCTGTCAACCTGCGAACGCAAAGCCTTTTTCTTGATCTATGCGTTCTGACGGCTCCCGGCTTGAATGAGATCGTGGCTTTAATTATGGAAATAGTGCTCTTGCTCTAAAGAATGAACAAAGTGCGAGGAGCATCTTTTTCCTCATCAATTTTAATTCCCTGAGTGGATCCCCTTGAATTTTAAAGATTGCGTCAAACAAAATTTGAGTTCAAACCCATAGGAGACCTTACCAGTATTACTTTTAAGTCACTTCCAATTTTATGGAAGTCGCTGTAGCAATTAAGTTATCTCAGGAAACTTTCAATGCTCACATATTTTAGAGTTTGAATCTCCACTCCTATCAAACTCAAGACACCTGAGCCACCACAATATTTATAGAGGCCCGCCGAAGTAAATCATGTGTCTTTACATTTCCTTCTCATATTCAAAAGAAAAAGCTTCTGTTTTCTTCGATGATTGAAGATTATTTTCATACATCCTAACAGGTGGAGCGTCTCCCCATCCTCATCAACAGCCCCAAGAAACTGGAAAGTCAGCTCTCCTCCGACCCGGACAAAACACCGCTCAGCAATGCGGCAAATTCTGACTCCGAACCTGAAGACTTAAACCAGACAGGTGCCTCCAAGATACTTAATAGGATATATGCTTACCTTTTCTCAATATAACATGAAGAGAATACAATTGATACACAACACACAATCCCTTCTGTGCAATAACTTCGGGGTGTGCAATAACAATGTGCAATATCTTAGATTGTGCAAAATTTTAGATTTTACGTGACTTTTTGTATTTTAATTTTACTTATTGATGTTTTTACTTGGAAGACGCACTTTGTGAAGTAGCACCACCAATTCAATTATAAGGAGCTGTTTATAATAACAATAAAGGCTTTTGATTAATTTTGATTTGATATCAATTGTAAATCTGAACAATCATCTGTCACAACAGAAAAAGATCAAGAGCCCAAGTTGACGTGTGAATATTGCGGCTGGGTGGATTTTGCCTACACGTTCAAGGGCTCAAAACGCTTTTGCTCCATGGTTTGTGCTAAAAGGTGAGTCACTTTTTGATTAAAAATCTGTCATTTTCTTTCGTATGTTAAATGTAACCCCCCCAAAAAAATCTGTGTTTTTGTGCATAGGTACAATGTAGGCTGCACAAAGCGCATAGGACTCTTCCGTCCAGAGAAAACCAAACCAGCAAGCCGCTGGCGGAAAAGAAGTCAGGCTTGTTCCAGAAGTGAAGCTAAGAAGCGGGTATGCAAAATATACGATTATAACAAGTCTGTTTATGAGCATAGTCATCTAAAAAACAAAAAAAATCAAATTTCTCTCATTTCTCTTCATCAACCCTCTCAGAAAATTACACCATCGCCAAAGCAGGCTCAAGGCGGCTCCGTATCTTCTCCACACGCATCTCAACCCAGTCAAGAGGAGTCTAGTCCTTGTTCAGAAATGTCCAGTTACGAGGAGCCGCCATCACCACTTTCCGCAGCCAGTTCGGGACCCCCAGAACCCCCCACCCCGGCCCCAGTCCCCGTCCAGCGACAGTCGAGGAGGGCGTCGTCGGAGCCGGAGGCCCTCGCCGGCAGAGACTCTACGCCTGCTCTGTGTCACCCCTTTGTACCCAATGATCCCACCAAGTGGAATGTGGGGGAGGTTTACGAGTTCATTTGCTCGTTGCCAGGTAAGAGAGAAAAAAAATGTTTAACCGGCAAGAATATAGGAAGCTATTTTCTTATCATGTTGTTATTTATTTGTCCACCAGGCTGTCAGGAGATTGCCGACGAGTTTCGCTCCCAAGAGATTGACGGGCAAGCGTTGCTATTGTTGAAGGAGGACCACCTGATGAGCACCATGAACATCAAATTAGGACCCGCGCTTAAGATTTTTGCACACATCAACATGTTAAAAGACTCGTAGCGACGCCCTGACGAGGTGAAGACCTCACTTTGTCTCCATATTTGCTTCCTACAGAGAATCGACTGAGTTTAAATATCTTTTAAGTGTTATTCAGGGGAGTTGGCATCCTAATACATTTAAATATTGTTGAAAAGTTCACTAGTTCAGGTTTGAAAAAATGCGTTATATGGGGTCAACAAAAATTATTCTCAAAAAAAATCTGTTCCTCCAGTTGTCAAGTCATTTGTGACTTGGGTTTGGAAATTTGGGGTTTTCATTTGATAGTCATTATAATTGCAAAATTTAAATTGTTTTTCCCCATTTTAATGAAACTGGTTTTCCATGATTAAGATGCAGTTTTGCAAGTTGAGATGAGGTTTACATAAGACTAGGAATGAACTTTTCACAGTCTAATTAGCACTGCCATTAAATGATTTTTTTTGTTTTGTTTATTTTTTGGTTTTCTTTTGACATGTTTGTCTTTTTGTCAGCCTGAAAAAATGGCAAAACAAGCAGTTTCATGTCTAGGAACACAATACTGTATTAAGTGTTCCTGAATTGTTCTGTCTTTAGTTATCTAACATGGCACTTAAAGTATTTTTTTATGTTGCCATCTTCAACATAACGTGAAAAGTGTAAATAGCAAACAGACTGACTAAGACAGTGTGGTTAACTTATCCTCGTTATTTGAGTACAGAAATGTTTAATATTTTTTGAAATATGCAAATGTATAAAAATCATTTGAGTTTTTCTATTTGTTTTTGTAAATTATGCCATATGTGTGTATTGACTTGTTCAATGATTGTTTTAAAAGCACCGTTTGGTACGCTACGTTTTGCAGTTATAAATAATTTCAACACCACTTCAGTCGCACTTTATTTGCAGGAGACGCGTATGCGCTTTTGTTGCACTGACTCAAGGGGACGCTGTTTTATATCATTCCGGTTGGACTGCAGGGAGGAAGTTATGGTAAGTCGATGAGCGTGTTTGTTTTCCCAAACAATTCATTAAATATTCATTTCTTCGAGTTGTGTGTTCCAAAACGGTGCTTTAAATCATGAAAAATTACTTAATGGTGCAGCTGGGGCCTTACAAGCTCAAACACAACCAGATCTGTGACTTTGGTTGGCTAAATCAATGAAAGTAAAATTAATTATGCAGCATAAGTTTAATTTGTGTCACATGCAACTGCAAAAAGGCGTCTATTACCTTTATTTGTTATGTAATATAAGTAGTCCCCATTCGGAAATGCAGGTTATTTTACAGATAGTACAATTATCTGACTTTTTTAATGCAAAAAATGCAGTATGGTATGTATTGGGGCTGGTTAATCTTGGAGGAATAAAAAGACAAGGAATTATTTCTCAAAGATATACATGGTAGGCTGATTGGACACTCTAAATTGCACTAAGGTATGAGTGTGAGTGGTTGTTTGTCTCCTTGTGCCCTCCAATTGGCTGGCCACCAATTCAGGTGCCTCAGGCAGGTTGGATAAGCTCCAGCACCCCCTGCTACCCTAGTGAGAATAAAGCGTTTCAGAGAATGAGAGGATGAGGGATACATATTGACAGTAAATGGTTTCGTATATTCTTTTACTGGATACCAAATAAGCTAATACATAGTTCAATGTTATATTAAACAAAGGCAACTTTTCCACCAAAGTTTGATATAGTAAATTGGCAATCAAAATGGACTTGATATTTTTTTGCAATTAACACTCACGATTATATAATCACCCAGCTGCACACTGCGTCCTATTGTGTTCAATAAATTGAGGTTTATCTCTCCTTGCTTTTGCTTAATCAGGATGCATGTGAATTTATGGAGCTAATGGATTGGACATCTATTCAACTCATTCACTGCCTTTGACAGTGATGGACATTAAATCCATTTGAACTGGGACGGATGCCGCAGAGTGATCATGTTTCATTGGCTTTATGGCGGAAGACGTTTCATTCAATTTGACCGGGGGGGCTCACAGTCGAAATGCATTGAACGTCTCGTGGCGTCACCGGATAACAAGTGACTTAATACCATTCCACCAGATTCCCCCATTGACATGAGTAGGACATGAAGTGACAAAAACAAGGCTGACATCAAATTTGTAGGATGCTTTTCACATTGTTTCATTTAATATCATGAATTTAATATTGCTTTCTGAAATGTTGGAAAGAATATGACATTTTCATCAACAAACCCAAACTCTGGTCGCAAAGCTTTGATTGCTGGCACAGGTTATTATTCTTTTTTTTAATTTCTTTTGTTTCTCTCTTTAAATGTATTGTGTGTTCTTGACATTTCTCTGAGTCTCCGACAGACGCGGATCAATCGGCATGCTCGTCTATACAACGCCCTCGTCCAATTGCGGGACCTAAATAACGAGGGAAGTGGCACGCTTGCCAGGAATTGGACGTGACCTTTGGAGTCGACCTTTTCGTGGCGCTCACAGTTCGGTTTAGTTGGCCGTTTCGGACAGGTTACCTTTTCGCCTGCGTGTATAGGTAGTGGGAGCGGGGAGGATTGCGCGGCCAGCGTACTAAATGTCAAGAGTGGATTTGCTCCATCCGGCTACCTCTTCCCTGCTTTAACTCGCTTGGCAACTCACAGCTTGGTGTCCGGGAACTTGAACGTCGGGGCGAGCTACACAAGGAGAACACCAAATGTTAACAGATCCGAAAAGACGGCCGCTCAACTTGCTTCATATAGCTGCAGCTGCTGGAATCCCGCCCGAATAGTTTGTTTCTACCTATTTGTTTTTTTTTTTTTGGTTTCCAAACAAGGTTGACATGGTGATTTGGTGATTTGCCAAGATTACAGAACTGCTGACTCAGGCTAACATAGGAACCGAATCAATGTAGGAACAATTTAATGGATTTGAATGTTTGCTCATTTATTCTTTCAGTCGTGACATCACCAAAGCAAAATTCAAAGAAAAGCGGAGTGAATTCCTCAGATACTCATTGAGCTGAGATTTCACGTTGAGGTATCACTTTGTTATCTTGAACAATTTAGGTCGATCCACTGTAGGTTGCATGACTTTAACAGAGTATACAGTCAATTCAATTTGGGCCTTAATGGCCTAGCATAGACCTCAACGTCAAATAGAAGAGGAGGCTTTTCAAAAACAGTGTTGATTGAGCCAAAAAAAAAATGAAACTCTGGCAAATATAACAAACCCTGTCATTGTTTGGCTTATATTTTGTATCTAATTGAGATAGGGGTCATTGAGATCATCTCTACTTCTCTGATGACATCACAAAAACAAAATAAAAAGTTCATCCACTACAGTATCTTTGATTTCCGACTGGGGTTTTATCGTATATAGGTGGAATAAATTTTAGCGTTGTGGTACTTTGAGATACAAATAATGCAAATAACGGGTAAGGCTGGGCGATTTTAAGCTTGAGATAAAATACATTTAAGACTTGTTAATCAGGTTTGTAATATTTTATTGACTAGTATGGAATAGTCTTGGCAGAGTTTTAACTGTCCCTCAAAAATAACCCAACATTGACCGTTTAAAAAGACTTTTTTTACTCTCTAAACAAATTAAACTAATGCCAAACATCCCCCTAAATTCCTCATTAAAACTCAATCTACATTTATTTCCAAGCACCTGCTATCTTAATGTTAATCTACAATGGTAAATGCCATTGTATCAAACCTACTAGTTAAAAAAAAACAATGTCCAGATTGCCCAGCTGTTACCAACATTTTTTTTGGCATATGAGTTCTTTTAATTGAATTTGCTTTTAATTGCTCGAGTGTTGTGGTACTGTTCGATTCAATTAATACATTGAATACTAGCATGCAATGGCTAGTAATGATCATAAATTTGGCACTTTAAGCAATGGATATTGCACAGGAGATACAAATCCATGTTTTTGCTCATCTGTGAAGAATGACTGTTACTGCTGGATAAATTCGTATCTCAAGGCACCACTGTACTAGAACCAGCAACCTTGTTGCTTGCTTTGAATTTCAAAATTCAAAATAACTGAACTGAGTGAGGCTTTTACCACTCTCACAAGGCCCCCCAAAAATACACTTCACCAACTTAGTTACCCTGGGAGCCGTATTTGGCTTTAGTTTAGCTCCAATTTTCAACCTTGGCTCGACGACGAAAAAGGGTTAGCTCTGAACTTCAGGCCTCAAACTAATGTCTGCTTTTTCCCCATCCTCACATTGCAGCCATACGAGAGCAGGTTGCCACGGTGAGACACGAGACGGCGGGGTGACGATGGACGTACGGTGGGATGAAAGCGACTGACTGATGACGTTCAAACCCAGGCCATGGATGGATGGAACGGCATGGAAGACGCCAGACACACGCACGCACAGAAACAGACTGACCCAGGTACAAAACACAAAAAAAACTGCTCTTAATACGGTGCCACACCAACACACACGAGTCACATGTTGAAGAGTCTGCCAACACGCACACACGGACAGTGGCCAGGCATGGAAAAACGTGTGTGTCTGTGTGTGTGTATGTGTGTGGACGCCACAACAACATCCTTTGCACAAACAAAATGAAACATAGTGTGTGCGCGCATGTCATGCTCTCAGCATATCCAATCCATTCGTTATCACCACAACACTAAAAAGGAAAAAAAATCCATTTGGTTTCTTTTTAAAAACGCAACGTGACACGCTTGCCGTGCGAGATGTTTAAGCGTGATAATGAGATGCTAAATTGGGAGGAAACGCGTGCATGGTCCCTCTGCTCTCTCTCTTTTTTTCTTTTTTTTTTAAATACTGTCAAATATATCGGGGCGTGTCGGGATTCCATTTACAAATAATCATCTCTAATAGTGTCACAGCCTCGGCCTATCAAAATAGTATCACAAAACGGGGGCCCCGGCTGAGATATTCAAAGGGATAGTGCCATGTGTCAACACAGTGTTTTTTCGTCGTCGTCGTTGTTGTTGTTGTTGTTAGTTTTGTCTCTCGGTGCTACCGTAATGCTGAGAGGCACAGGGCAGTTACAAGGCCAGAGCAGAGACCCCCCACTAAACCTCCCGTCCCCCACGGTCTTTCATAAAGTGTTTTAGAGAAGCGGCGTGCAGTCGTTGGTTGGTGTCATGACATGACATCGGGCTGCTGGCCTCCTCAAAGTGCAGCAAAAGTGTGTGGATAGACTTTTTTTTGTACAAATGCATAGAAAACAACAACAAAAACAAAACTGCTCATTGGTTTGGCATCCTGTCCTTCCTCACAGAGCCTCACAGTGGTAGATGCCTGCTAAGACAAGAGAGGCTACACACGGACAGAGAAAAGAAAGTCCAAAATTGAAAAAAAAGACATCTTTTTGGGGTTCAAAATTTACAAATAAGCAACCTCCGGGAGGTATCGAAGGGTTGGTGATGTAAGGAAATACGAGCTCAGTCCAGGAACGGGGGTAGGCATCCTCAACTGCAGTTTGGGAGGGGCGAGGAGGGGGATCCATGGAGCAAAAAAAAAAAAAAAATAGAAGGGAGGGTGCAAGAGGAGGCAGCCCTGAGGGGTTGGTTACACCGTCACAGTGAGAAGGCACGGGCTCGAACTGTGCGTGGATTGCGAACCGGATGCAAGAGGGGGGGGAAAGGGGCGCAGGATGTGGGAACGGGTGGAGGAGAGAGGGAGGGGTCCTCAGAATATGGTGGTCTCGTACTTGGTGCTGACGGGCCGTCTGTTGGGATCGCGATGGTCCAAGAGCCAGGAGGTACTGCCAAGGGAGTGCATGTCGGCGTCCATCTCCAGGGGGTCGATCTGCCGGGTGAGGGGAGTGGGAGGAGGAGGAGGGAGAGGGGGAGAAGGGGGTAGGGAGGAAGAGGCGAGAGGGAGTGCGTCAGACGGGCGTCAGCGGAGGAGGTTTTCCCCCGCACGGCCCGGCGATCGATCGGCGACCGATCGCCAACGCTCGGAGGTTCCATCCACCACATGGATGACGGACGGACGGACGGACGGGCTCGGCGGGCCGTCGGAATCAACTCGAGGAGATTTCACAAACAACAGGCCTCACGTTTCTCAGTTCTGGGTTTGGTGATATGGATTTTGTTTTCGAGATTGTAAGGTTGTTGGCGTGTAGTATTGCCATTCATTTCTCATCCTGTCACGCTCATTCTCTCGTTTTCGCTTTCTCATCATTTGCCCGTGTCTTATGAAGTCTTATGGTCGTATGCCTTTTCCTGCTAAAATGCATTATTGCTGGGAAAGCCTTCTGGCTTTTAGAATTTCGTATTTCATAGTATCGTGTAGTCACATGCAGGAAAAGAGGTCCTGCTCTCTTTATATGTCTGAAAGTTTGCAATATACATGAGGACAAGCCCTATATTCACCCCCTAAGCCCGTTCAAATGGGTCGTACGTCAAATTAATAGCAAACCACAAAGCATACTTGAGCACTGAAGGTCAATTCCCGAATTCCTTAAAGCTATTTCACGATAAAAACCCGCCCCAAAATTGATCCCTAGTCCTCATCATGCAGCACCATGTGACTCTAAAGAGACAGTGCTCATTTCAGCACCTCATTTTTTACCCTTGTATTGTTTTCAAATGTTTAAATGTCTTTTCCTAATGTAGAGATGGATTAATGGCTGATTAGGAGTTCTTCTATTTGAGTGGTTTGTGTGCCTGGCTTTGAATCAACTTCTTGGGTCAATAGTCATTTAATTGTATCTTGTCTTACATTTCCAATAAGTTGTCTAATTTGCCCATAATTATGAATAGGTGCTTGTCGTATGTGTCCTGAAATTGGGTGACATGCTGCACTGAGATCAGTTCCAAGACTCTTGAGAAGAAATGGGACGCTTCTTTATGTAAACCTGAGCGAAACTATTTTCAACTCGTACCACAAAGCCAACCTACGACTGGATTTCTGACAGAAAAAACCCATGCTTACCACACATCGCACTCATTCACCTTCCGATTCAAACGAAAGAAAACATCCAACCCTTTCTTTGCGCTAAACTGCAACACTTGCGTTCACGGCGTCCATGAGGTAAGATGGCGATGACAGGTGCGAGAGGGAGATGGACTCTGCGGTAGCGGGAAAGGAAAAAGATGGTGGGGCGGCGTGAGCGGGTGTTGGATGGCAGCGGGTGGGTGAGTTGAGGCAAGGAAAGAAAAGGACCTGGACTCCGGGGCTAACGGAGTGCAACGGGAGCAAGGTGGGACGGTGAGTGGTGCACGTGTGACAGTGACAGCAGCGGCAATCGACAACGGGGGCAGGCTGAAGGGCGGCAGCGGCAGCACCAAGAAGACAAGAAGACAAGGACATGTTAAAAGACAGACAAGAACATGGCCACCTTGTCACGCGCTTTCCCGAAATATGCGCCACTTTTGGGGATTGGAAGTTAGGGTCAAGCACGTTGTGGGGAAGGTTTTCTCGGGTGTGAGTAGTTATGGATCCTTTCCGCAATTGGAGGACATTTTGGGTTTAAGATTCTTCAAAAATAAACCATGCCACATATAAAGTATCTTATGGATCTGTGATAACGGTATGTTGTTTTGACCATAGGCGTAACTATGTTGCATGAGGTAGAGTGGGTTATTAAATGTAGAATTATTTAGGACTATGACTATTTCACAAAAACTATCAAGTCTAGTGTAACATGGGATTTCCTGCTTTCGTCTTTTCACCAAAGTGTTGAGACAAAAGTCATATTTAAGCTATTATGTGTATTACTTTTTTATCATATTCCTATAGTACTACTATTAAGATGTTTCCCACAGATACACAAGACCGCATTGAAAGATATAACAAGCAACCCCCAAAAACACATTTATTTTCTTTTTTTTAAGATTTACGAATTTTAAGATCTTTGGACGTTTTTATAACCTGCAGGTTTTTGCATTTTGTATGTGGAATAGTTCAAATTAGTGTAAAATGAAGCGTCCTCCAATTCTGGAATGACCATATATTATAAAGCCACCGGTGCATGCATGCTAATTTTCCTCTTTGTAATAGATTTCTTCAAAATATTAAAAGCAACAATATTGGAGCTCTGCTTACCATTTTTTCTCGACGCAATTCAGTAATATTCAGATGGTCTTCTTTCCGGCACATTTTCAAAACTGCATTTGTTTGTGTAATTTCACACTTGATGGTTGGGGAGGCACTTCCCAACTATTTGTATACACACCATTAAAAAGTCTATTTTCCATTGTACGTCCCCTTTAGAACAATAAAAAAAATGGGAAGGGCCATACTCTGCAGACCAACTTGGCTGAAAATTGCAATTTGTCAACGACGTGGACAAACTCAGTAATGACGCATTAGAATGACTCTGGAAAAACTGTTTTTTTGTATACCAGCCTTTAGGGAAATACCATTTAACATAGTTTTATATATTAACAAAAGGGTGTTCCCAAGCATGAGCCCTCTACTAATTATTTGTCAGCGGGGGCGCTACTCACTGCCGATCTCCTCATGCTGCTCCACGCCTGTGACACCGGTCGGCTGCTCTTGGTGTCAATAACCTCGGAACCCAAGGACGAATGGGGGACGTAGTTTCTCTGCCTAGACTGCACGGTCATCTGGTAGGCCACCTCAAAGGCTTGGCCAAGAGTTAAGATGATCTCATACGTCTGCGTCTGTGTGAGCAGATTACAATTTATTTATTTTTGGTTCCTCCATGAGCCGGCCGGAGGGGGGAGGACAATGAGGTTACACTTTGAAGTGGTGTTGTGAATTTTAAGTCTACATTTTCTGGCATGTTCCTCTATTTGAAAGGGATTTTTTGGGGGGAAGATTTTTGGGAAGGCACGTTTACTTAGCACTTACCACTTCCACCGTACTGAAAACGTGACAGAAATGGTGGCCGCTCTTCAAGTCCTTAGTGATATAGGCGAAGGTGCACAGGTCGTCCGGGTCTTGCGCGGCGCATGAAATGTTTCGAATCTCGTGCTCTGCAACTATCGTCTGACGGATGACAAGAAAGAATCAATGAAGGCAAATACCACATGTTGTCCCGGTGGCTCCTTTTCATTACCTTTGTGGCCGCGTCAATAAACTTGACCCCCCTGTAAGTAATGGAGAGAATAACAACAGGGCCCTTCTTGGAATCCTTTGATTTCTATGAAGAAAACAATACTGGTGTAAATAGAACCGTATTTTTTAGGATGTATCGTTATGGATACTTGCCCTAATTTTTGCGCAGGCATCTTGTGTGGACTCGATCCCCCGTAGATCCCTGATTATCATTGAACCTAAGTACTGCCGAAAAGTCCCAAGTTTCAGTTTCATTAATAAGAATATCGTTTTTACCGCACTATAAGGCACACTTTCAATGGATGGTTTGTCTCAATTTTTTTTTTAAATAGAAAGCGGGTTATAAGAAGCAGAAGTAGTAGTGGTAGTGGTAGTAGAAGCAGGGGGTTTTGATCTACATCCACTAGATCAGGGGTTGGGAACCTTTTTGATGGAAAGAGCCATAAACAATTCCTATTTTTTAAATGTTAATCCTTGAGAGCCATGCACATACATGAAAATATGTGCATTTTTTAGTCACTTCACCACTTTTAAAGTACAAAAAGAGAGTATCAATGAGAATATCCATACAGAAGATGCAATGAAAATACATGATAGTAGTGTCAATGCTATGATATCAGTGGAACGCTCCTATTCTTGCGCTTTCTCACCCGCTGTTTCCATAGTTTACCTTACAGCTTAGCATAGAGCCATATGCGGATCCAGAGCCATAGGTTCCCCTCCCCCTGCACTAGATAGACAGGTTAGGAGTTGTGTTATGCGTCTACTAGATACTAGAACGGAATTTTATATAATTATTAACCAATATTGATCCATATATAAGGTGCAGTTTTGACAAAATGTTCATATGCGGATCCCGAGCCATAGGTTCCCCTCCCCCTGCACTAGATGGACAGGTTAGGAGTTGTGTAATGCGTCTACTAGATACTAGAACGGAATTTCATATAATTATTAACCAATATTGATCCATATATAAGGTGCAGTTTTGACAAAATATTCAATCTTAGTTGCGGCTTATAGTGCGGAAATTACAGTACATGTTTTTTTGGATATTGTTTGTAGAGACGGTTGTTTTATGAGACAGGTTAGGAAAGGTGACTTACAGTTGCCTCGTACCCGCAGGCGTCCAGGATGAGCTTCTCAGGCTGGTGGTGCCAGGCGGACACAGTGGCGTAGGTAGCAGAGTGGCTCGGCGGCCGCAGGTTCACCCGAGATTCTTTGTGTCGCTCGCTGTGTCGGTCCTGTGTTGAAAATGGGTGTTTGATAGAAGTGAGCAAAGTGCAAGAGCGGAAACATTTCCTCTGGATTTGCGTGCGTGACTGAGTCTGTGCCGCCGTTGTTGACCTTTAGCGAGTGCTAAGATTTGACGGCGGCGCTGGAGTTATTCTGGGCGCTTTCACCTAAAGGACCGAGAGAGCCGTCACGTGAAAGCTGCGCCGGTTCATGACGGTGGGACCCAGATGTTGGATGGGTTCATGTGTTAAGTCAAATCATCAGAGGCAACCTCGCCGACACATCTGTTTGGGACGGACGGACAGACGGACGACGCTTTTGCGTGCATGACGGCTCGCTTAACCAGGCTCAGCTTTACCTCATTAAAACCTCAAAAGCACTCATCGTAGTAAAATAGTACATTCAAGATATGTCATGTGATTATGTAAATGTACTATTTAATATAAATGAACTAGTAATTGGGTAATATTCAAATGAATTCATTATTTCATTGTGAATGAATTATAAGAATTAGAAATAGTATGACAAATAGGCAAAATATGAAGATTTACTAAAAATATTTTAGTTCAAAGAAATTAGATATCAATAAAAAAATTGTTAAAAGTTAAGTTACATTTTAGTTTGATTTTATTTTTAAGGGCTATCCAATTTAGTGTCTCTCTTTTTTCTTAAAAACCTGGCATTTAACTCATTAATTGCGATTAACGGCAATAGGCGTACAATCCATTTACACTGGGAGTTGAAATTTTCGATTTGTGAAACTGAAACTATTGCAAAAGTGCCCAAAAAACTTGAAAAGGACCCCAAAAAAATGAGGTACTCACAACGGAGCGGGGCCGCTCACAGTAGGAACGCAAAGAAACGCTACAGTCATGATCCAGTCCTCCTCCTCCTCCCCCTCCTCCACCTCCTCCTCCCCCTCCTCCTCCTCGCCGCCGCCGGTCAGGCTCGGCCAGGGGCAGCAGCATGTCCATGGAGCGACTGGTATAGGGGTCCATCTGGCCCAGGGGACAATTGGTCTGGGACAGGAGGTCGTGGAACTATAAGGCATGAAAACAAAAGCCATCATGTTACAACAATGAGACAGCCACGTCGCCTTAAGCGTCCTAGATTTCGATCCAACATTCATCCTCAACTATACAACAGTCATTCGTACGTTAGGGTTACGATGTTGAGTTTCAATATAGAATTCCCTTTGTCTCGATTTCCGTTTTCAATGTCATTCGATTGTCTGTTAGCATATTACAAATGGAGGCTTTTTCAACAAAATTCGACTGGTTTGGTTTCAAACCATCATAATTCAAAGAAGAATTTACTTTCTTATTTGTCATTGCTTGATGCATTTTTTGACCTGTGGCTGTGCTAGTGGCCTATTTGTGCGATCTAAGCCTGTCAAAGAACAGAAAGGATTGAAGTGGTCACTCACCATAATAGGAGACAGGCGTCTGGACTTGGAAGGGGCCTCCTCATAGGGTCTCTCAGCCAGAGAAGCAATGATCCTCTTCCTATGACCCAGTGGACCCACCCTGATGACCTATACAAGGTGCAAAAAGAAGCCAGTAAAGCATCCTTGAAGCAATTCCCAAACAAAAACTAACAAGAGTGGCCTCCAAAATCTACTAACTCGGTGGCACACGCCCCCCTTGACTGCCCATCAATAATTCAGCCTCAATCTGTTTTACCATGGGCTTGGCGTACGCTACTGTCTCTTACCCGGGAACGCTCCATAATTCACGAGGCATCTTTTGTGCTTCGTGCTTAAATAACACAGTGAGCCAATTTCCTTTGCAAATTCAAGAAACACGGCATTGCCGCAAATCAAGGTCATCACACGGACAGGATAGAATTGCATGATTAACTAACTGACCAACTCACTAATCCACTAACCGACTGAGTTACTAAAACTAATCCCAATGCCATATTCACCTGAGTAACTCACAGACTGACTAGTCAACAAACAGATTTACTGTAATTGATTGATTGAATGGAAAGTGGTATAACCAATCAGCTGACTGACTCACAAAGTAGCCTCCATGACTGACTGCCGACTGGGTGAAAAACTAATGGACTGATCGGTCTGACTAGTTGAAAGTATATGCTATAATTATATAACTTGGTCAAAAATGGGTTAAGATTGGCGTAATAACTGACTTATTATAGAGAAAACCAGACTGATACTGACTTCCCTGTTGGAAAATTTCCTGACTGACTAATTCAGTTTCTGACAAACTGAAAAACCACTATAACTGAATGATAAAAATGAAGTTAAATTGTTGTCTACAAAAACGATATTTGGATCCTTTTTGTATTTTTAGACGCTCACCTTCTCAAAGCATGTTCCTCACTATAAACCTGTGATTAAATCCGTCGCAGGTTGTTAGTTTTATGGAGTCCAAACTCTTCTCTTTTGTTTAAATTTGCATAATTGCCGACTAGTACACTCACGCCCATTATTAACGTTTCCGCGTGCAATTAGCTATGCTACTTGATTCTTAGTAACAGTCGCCGCCGTGCGAGTATCTTTTTTTGTCTCGATTGGTCAATTATTCATGGCGTCTCGTGGAAGATCTGGTCTGGAAGTATCGTCTTCCCACAGGGGATTCGAGGTTGTGTAAATCCTAATGATAACCTGGCGATGATAGCGTGTGGGAACGTAAAGTGGTTTGTAGGTCATGTCAATGCTCAATTTGCCGTGAGATGCTGCAGAGCCCCGCGGAAATGTTAGAAGTAAAAGAAGACGGGTCGCTTTAAGAAAGTCTGTGGGACGTAACCATGGCAACGTGCGAGTTTTGCCAACCTCTGCCCGGCTGTAACCCCATAACTTAACCACGAAGAGAAGCCACATTTTGGATGTTTATATTTTTGCCACAATGGATGATTGTAGCCTCTTCGTCAATTGAAACTAACACGGGTAAATGATGAATAAGAGCCCTGAACTAAAGTGAGTCACTCGTCAGAGAGCAGAATACAGCGTGTCCTCTGTTGACCTCAGTTAAATCCTCACTCTAAGAGGCGACTGTCCCTTTGAAAATACTCGCTGGTTTTCATGTGTCCCCAAAATAACCGGCGGTTCTCCGACCTTGGGCCAATTTCCAGTGCTAGAAAAGTCATGTTTCATTTGTAATCAGACAGTAAAAGTGTAACTGTCTTCTTGCGAATGCCATTTATGAATGACCGCTTACGTTAATTATCTCCAACTCCCACAGGTTCTTGACGCACTCCAGCGTACGGTAGCCACTAGACAAGAAGTTGGGCAGATACTCGTGCAGGCCCAGGCCATCCAGCCAAGAAGCCAGAGATGTGCTACCGTCGCAGCCCAGAGCTTTGACCTGCAGCAGGAATTTCACAGGTTAGTCTCCTCTAACTACCCTAGCTGACTGATTAGTACCATTCTCTTTTCTGTTGGATTAGAATGGGTTTAACATTTTAGCTGTGATCGTGCAGTGAAATCCAAAATTATGCAGTGAGAAAAGTTGGATAATGCTTTGTCAAACCGTATCATGAAATGGTTAACCGTTAGTCTTTAAATAGTTCTCCATTCATTTTATAGAGGTTCAATAAATGATTCATAGTAGCACGAATTGCTTGAAGTAGAATAGAAAGATAATCATTTTCCTGTAGATTTATAGATATCCAATCCATTTTGCGCATGATCACGGCTTGCCTTCCTACTATACGTTAAGTCTAGAAAACAGCATGTTTTATATGATGGTTTTGGAGTACCTTTGGCAATCCTCGTGCCGCGTGCAGTATTTTCTTCCTGTGTCCCGGGTCAGTGATCCCGATGTCTCGGAGATCCTGGTCCTCCATCACGTTACTTCCCTACGCATGCACAGAGGGTGTATACAAAATCAGACACATATAGGAACTGTCTCAATTCTACAAACTGGTACGGAAAATGTATCCATCGACATAGACTTAGTGGTCTGGGTACTCCGGACTGATCGCTTCTAAGACCTGGCCCTGGCATACTGTAGTGTCATGTACTGTAGCCGGTGCACACCATTTTAAGTGCACTTTCGGGTAGAAGCCAGACTCGGGATGCGACAAACGAGTGTTTAGCGCACACACCCCTGACACGAGGCGAGTGGGAGGACAATGAAGTCAAATAAATTGTGCATGGCGCGGCGAGATCAATGTGATGCGGTGCGACGCGTCGGGAACAAAGAAAGCCTCAGTGGATGCGTGGAGCTGCTTTCTTTGGAATAGGAAAGCTACATTTTGTGGTTTCTAAAGCAGAAAATTGTCCAGAGCGTTAAATAGACACTATTTTAGTCTTGTTATGTTTCATTCTTAACCATCCTCAGCATTTAGTAAGATGACGCAATTCCAAGACAGAAAGCAGACTTGTCCTGGCTGTCTAAAAGGAAGGGCATGTTTTTTTTGTCTGTTTTTTACAGAACCTGTCACTTTAAGACTTGAACTCAAGTCATATTCTATGGTAGCTTCAATATCTTGTAGTTTTACCCCAAGTATCAGAAAGACTGCTACATCATGTGGTGAATAGAGAGTGATTTCAAACACACAGCCGGAGAGCGAGTGGGGAAAATGTGCAGCTAAGCGTTTTTCCCTCCCCAGTGCGTACTGCTGCATATTGATTGTTCCCGGGCAAGAATGTTAAAATGTTCTGTCTTTGCTCCATCCCGCTGGCTAGGCCTCAGCCCCACTGCAGCCTCCGATTAATAAAAGGTCGCCAGCCATAAATCCATGATGGGAGCCTGAAATAGATTCTCCCCAGTCGGACGACGCCTCGGGAAGCTCTCGTTCGTCGTCTTTGACATCACGCGACGGGCAAATGCGCGCTTGAGTACTTGCATAGCTAATGAGCCGCTCGCGACGGCGTTGACGTGATGCACGGCGACTTGCCGATGGTGATGATGGTGATGATGATGAAGGCAAGCTAGCGACCCTCCATCGCGCTACGTGGGCTGCCAAATAAGAATCACTCTTTTGACCCGTATGGCAATTTGTCTTCATTTTTTTTTTTGGAGCGAGTTCCGCGGGCACGGTTACGCTCAGGCATGTGTTCGGCTTTGTGTGTTTGCGTCCCAAGACTGCCCAAAGGCATGTGCCAATTCAGATGGTAAAAATGTTGTTGTTTTTTTGTTTTATTGTATCTGAAAGTCAACAGTGTTCCCTGGGTATATATACCATTGGCTAAACCTCAATAGGACACAAAGCAGTGGTATAAATGGAAGAATATTCCATTTTACATTAAAATTGTTCATTTTAAACGTTGTAATCTTGCCAAGTTCACAATTTTGGACAACTACTCACGTAAACACTCATGTGGAAGGACACCGGAGTACCCAGAAAAAAACCCACGCAAGCCCAGGGACATCACATGAAAATTCCAACCATTGAGGACCGACCTGGGATCGAACCCTCGACACCATAACTGTGTCACCTAAGCACTAACCACTACACTACAAGGCCGCCCAATGACAAATTCATTCAAGAAAATTCTCGCTTGGCTAGCAACCCAACGAAATATTAACATATGAGTTACGAAAGCACCGCGCAAATGGCTGGCGTCCGCGATCTCTCATCCGAAAGACATCGTCACTTGCAAAATTGATGGCGAATGAGTCGAGAGACTTGTACGATTCTCAGCGGATGATTTTGCACATTTGCTCGGACGAAGAGGCGACAAAGTGTCAACACGCAAAAGAATACCAAGTAAAAACAGCGACGCCGGAGAAGGCGTCGGCGACCCACTTGCGATGAAAAATGATAAACGTCGTGTAAAAATGATCAGAACGGGCACACAGCTGTTCATAATTTATGATCCCTCAAAAGCTGCCTCTCGGCGCTGTCGTCACGGGTGGCGGCGGAGAGTAACGCCATTCGTGTTAGAGGCTGCCAGTAGAGAAAACTTCTCGCGTCGAGTTGGACGGATGGGCGGTGACTGTTGCCACTCCTCAAAATCGGACTCAGAATGGCTACGAATTTGTCGTCCGATTTTTAATACCGTGTTCTTGCACTTCAAATAAATTGGACGGCGGGCAATGAGAGAAATACTATGATTAAAAAAATATATAATAATAAAGTTTAGTGTTAACAGTGAGCATAAGGGTCAAAGGTTACAAAGCGTGCCGCCACCTATTGAGGAACTTTTTGCTTGATGACATTGTTGAATCTGGCAGCAAGTTAAAGGGCAGGCGATGAAACATCGAGCTGCATCCGGTGGACTCGTCTGACCTTTGCCATTGTTTACAAGCATGGCGTCGGCGCGTTTCTAACGTGGCCGCTTTGCCCCACCGAGCGAGCACATCGTTCATCCCACCCATGCGGCAGGTCCGGCAGACGCATGATGCTTCATCCGCAAATGAACAGTAGAAAGCTTAATGACCCGTGGGCTAAATCATAATATGTTTGGGAAATCTTCCATCCTGTGCTGATTTGACCAATCTACTTTTTCAGCTTCGTGTTTATCACCTTTAAACCAGATTTCAGATTATCAAAATCAGTCTGGTTATGCTGGATATAAAAGGAGGGTATTACGGACAATGTACATTTTTTTACGTTATCTTCTGATGGCGCTATTTTTGAGCAATTCCTCATCTTATTTATCTGCCTAGCTACAAGTGGCCACACATGATGTGTGTACTATACAAATCCAACCAACTGCCCCAAATTAGCTGTAAAGTATTTTGTGTTTTGGATGTGCATACATGAATCAAAGAGATTCTACTAAAAGTAATGTAGTAGGTTTTTAAATTTCATAATGGAGCAATTGGGTTAGTGCCAATGTCATTATAATTAAGGAAATCATTTTTGGTCTGGTGACTAAAATAAATCAAAACTCTAATTAAAATTAGAAAACATAATTTTCTGTGTATAGTGTGCATACTATAGTGTATAAAAATATTAAAACGTTTGAAGTATTCTATCCCCAGAGCATTATTTATACACATAAAAATGGCAAAATTCAACAATTTGAATACATATTACTATTCAAATGTTTCTTTCCATATCTCCCCAAATGTAATCACCTCCTTGATTTCATATTACAGAAAAATCATCATTTTAATGTTACCTTGAACCAAAAAATACAGAGATAGGGACCAAAATACATGCAAGTTTTCCCTTTCTAAAAATCCAAAACTACCTTATAACTTTGGTCAACAGCAGTTTGCACTGTGACAAAGAGACTGTTATTTTTTCTCCAAATTAAACAAATCAATTAATATTGGTTCATTTATAGCATAGAAGGCCATTTCCATGACAACGATATTGGGGGTGACAATGTAAAAACCTTTCCAGGGACCCCTATCAGCCCATTCAAAACCATTCAAAGGCTGAATAAACATATGGTTTATTCTAAAAAACATTTTTAGCATATGTTTGTGTTCCTAGTGCTTGCAGCTTTGCCTTTTGGGTCACCATGGAAACAGCCGAGTCAGCATGACTGGTTTATACCAATGTTTTCTTGGTGTGGTCCAGTGTCCCCTTAGCAACAAGTCCATACTCAGCTGTGACCAGAATACAGTGGTTTTATCGTTTTTTTTCGGCCGAATAGTGGCTTGATACGGCAGCGGTTTTGGCCCGTATGCTAAAGAGGTCACGACGCGCATCTCCCCTCCACGCCCACGCTTATCCGAACCGGCGTGACAAGGTGACGTAACCCGACAGCAGCTCAAACGCTCGCTCCGAACCCCTCCGGGTGACGTTATTTACGGCGCGGCGGCCATCGTTTGACCCGGGGAGTCGACAACGTCAAAGGCGTATTTCTGTTTAGCCCCCCCCCCCAAAAAAAAAAACCTGAAATAAAACACGATAATGCTTTTAGTCATGCTGGGGCCAAGGAGGTGCAGTTAAATCAACTGATTAATGTGTAAGTAAGGTGAAGGCCTCACTTTACCCATGCAACTATTTCTCTGCTCGTTATTTAAGCAGAAAATTTGTCCGTCAGTATTTTCAACCGTTGTACTTTGACTTGAGAGTTGATTTTTGTTCGAGACCACATTCATGACTTTTACTTGAGAATTTATTGTTTTCGGAGATTTGTGAGGGAAACACAAGAGATTTTATTGTTTTATTTGATTGTACTTTATTGTTGTGCACTTACTTATTCATTTATTTTTTTATTCCTATTTTATTCACTTATTTTTTACCTGTGTACTTATTTATTTATTTAGTTTGATTTTCTTTATTTATTTATTTTCCTAATGTACTTATTTATTTTTACCTAGGTCTACAATGTCGTCTGTGTCTTATCTGTCTTGCAACTGCAAGAAATTTCCCAAATATGGGATGAAATAAAGTTCTAATCTAATATAATTTAATCTTGTAAATCTTAAAAGATAAAAAGGATTTAAAGAAATATTTTCTGTTGTTCATGATATTTGATTAAATGAATGAAATCAATATAGATTTCAATTTGAATAATGTTAGCAGTGGCCATAACCAAAGTTTATTACTGGTTTTATTCATTTCAATTTGGATTCAATTGGGATTTTACTGGTTTATAATATTATTTCCCCAGAAAAATATAAAATAATCCTTAATAAGAACAGTTTATAGATATAGTTAGTAATGAGACCAGGTGTCGACATATGTGGACATCCCATTTTGGAAATTATGGTCTTAACCTTTTTTCAATGACTAAAAACATTCATGTTTTTCAAAATTCCCAGCTTAATTTTAAAAGTAAAGTGGAGGAATCTCTGTTATTACTGCATCTTGACACGCCAGCATACATAAATCCAAATTTTACTCGCAAGTCAAGACAGAAAAACTGCTTCCCGCCCGGCTCTCTTATGTAAGAGTCAACCTAATTTATATAACCTCTTCCATGCAGTTGCTCCACCCAGAACATGATGGTTTTTCCCGGGCGAAGATCCAGTGCCACTTTTAAGTGACGTCCAATCACATGAACACCCCTTTCATAGATAAAAGGTAAGCAGAGCGAATGACAATCCGGATAGCTCAGATGTAAGAGGAGTGCAAGAAGCTGCACTGCGTTAAAAGTCAGCTTCACTCTGGCTGGGAAAAAGCGTGCAATGAGATCATCTCATTGTTCATAGCGGGGAACAAGTTAATGGCTTTTGATCGGCATTTGTTTTCCCGACGATAGCGGCCAATGCGCCAGACACGTTGCCAGGTGTCGGGGAGGTCATTGTAAATCTTGGAAGGGTCATGTGTTGGGGAAAGGTTGGAAGGAAGGGGAGGCAAAGTATGGTGTGCTCGCCATGTGTGGGTCATGATGTTCTGGATTTGGGATCATGTTTTGCATTCGACCGAATATGAAGATGTCTGATCGTTTTGGTTTAGTTTATTGGTTGATCATATGGATTTTTTTTCATACATGCTGGGTAGATTAGGTCATCTGGTTGAGTAATTGGTTATTTTTTTTATGAAAAAAAAAAAGGTGTGAAAGGCTTGATGAAGACAGAAACATAAAAAAATGAGACTTTTTTTACTTGTTGTCTTAAATAATTAGTGCGTTGGATATGATTTTTAAAAAATGACTGAATTATTTAATTGAAAGGATCACCTGTAGTTAAAAAAAATCAAGTGATATCAAATATTACCTAAAGTAGTTTTGGTTTTCCTGCAAAGAATAAAAAAAAGGTTTATTGGTATATTTTCTTATTTGGTTAATGGATGTTTTAAGAGGGGAAAATATCAATATCACAAAGGTTCATCATTTTGAAAGCAAACTAGTAATAGCTTTAGTTCATTGTAATTTTTACACGTATATGAGGTAACTACTTTCACTTATTAGATGAATTCAGATTCCAATGACCAGTAGTATTGAACAATAAGGCAATACTTAACGATTATTCCAAATATTTTGGACTGTTTTTTTTAAGCCCCAACTACAAATGACCCATCTGACCCTTTTAAAAGACAGCCCCCACAAAAGTTTGGTCTCTCACGATGCAGACGTTTGCAAGTAGAAAGCCGAGGCTGGTCATAGGAAGGCCTCTTTCGGGCGACTCACCATGAAGCGCAGGTCATCGAAGCCGTTGAGCAGAAACTTGCCCTCGTACTGCGGCAGCCCGGCACGTTCCAGCCACTCGCCCACCGGCTGGTCCAGGGCTTTGCCGCACGCCCCATCTGCCGAGAGAGGGAAGCGCTTGAGCAGCGAGAAGCCGTTGAGCCGGTAGCAGCGGCACTCGGAGGACGACACGTGGCACTGCCACATCATCCTCGGCCAGCGCGGGCAGAGCCGAGTGCGGCGGCACCGGTGCCAGGCTCGGAGGGAGGCAGGGTCCGGGGGGCCGAGGGAAAAAAAAAGGAAAAAAAAAATAGAGACAAGAACGGATTCGGGTAAAGGTCGACGGAGGTTGCTCCCTGCCGGGCGAGCGTTTACAGGTTAGGGGCAAAAGTGCTGGGAGAGCGGGACACCCGTCTGACAAATCTGGGCTGAAGCGGGCCCACTAAGCGGACGAGTGGGTGAGAAGGCGGGAGAGGCTAGCATCGTGACGGAGAAAAGGGGTATTGGGAGCAGCAATGCACGTTATCCCTAAAGTCGGGTGCGGGGGGGATGGTTCGGGGTGGTCACCACATACTTGTAAAGCTCTGGCTGAGTCCCATGGCTTCATTGGTCAAGCGCTTTGAGAGCTAGGGCACGGCTCGTACGAGCAAGGTAGCAGCATTCTTTAAAGTACACTTGAGGTACCGCTCATCATTCTCCCAGGGCGACTCGGGGCTCGGCGGGGGGCCACACAGGTTAATAGGGCAGGTGGACGTATTTGTAAAATCCCGGCGGTGTGGGCAACTCCTCAATTGGTAATCCCAAGGGGGAGGCATTCACACGACGCCGCCGGTCCCCCGGAGCGTCGGCGACGATGAAGGGGAGAAGGAGACGCGCGCCGCAGCCCACCTGGCTTCTCCGCCGCTTTGCTGCATGCCCACCCTTGCTGGAATGGCGGTTGCGAGGGGGGGGAGCGCGCCGAGCGGCTCACTGCTCACAGGGCATGACGTCCCGGCCGCTTCCCGGACCTGCCTGGATCTTTCGCCGCCACTGCTGTCCTCCCCCCACGGCTGGAAGCAAAGATCATGCCCCCCAGCCCTCTCTCTCCTCTCTATCTCTCTATCGCTCTCTCTCTCTGTCTCTAGACCTTAGCTCTCATCACCGTTCTTTTGAACAGCCTTGGCAGTCCTCAGTCCTCGTCTCTGTCGATCTGCGAGCCCCCTTCTTTCCTGATCGCACTGCAGGGCTGCCGTATGGGGCGCCGCTCCACGTAATCACCCCTCCTCGCCTTACCCTTTCCTCTCTCGGCTCTCTCCCTCTCTCTTTCTCTCCCTAACACACACTCTCTCTCTCTCTCTCTCTCTCTTGTACGCGCTCTCTCACTGATTAGAGATGCACATGTAAAGGCGCTCTGATCTTGCCGGTACAGAAAGGACATCACAGGTAGAACGAGGGATGGGGAGGGGGGATGCCAGCCGTTGCGTTCGACTAAGGTGATGCAGTGGGGTTAAGTGGAACAAAGACGAATTTTCAAACGATACTAATGCATAAAAAAAAAGAGGCTGATGGCGGCAGAGGGAGGGAGGGCACTGCGAAAATGGAACAAGTGATGGAATGAGGAGACGGAAAAGTTGAAAATAAGAGCGAACAACCATTTTCAATGCTTAAAGTAGAATCAGAATTCTCAACATTGTCATCATTATTGAAGACTGGATGCATGGGAATATAATTCAAAACATACATTAACATTGGCTTCCATTGATTACATTGATTTGTTTTGTTTTTCCAGTTTTTCTTCACGTGGGTCCATACCATTAACCTGTTCTTAATTGACCCACCATGTTATAAGTAGAGCATAAATTGAGCATAGTTCATATTTTAACACAAACACAACTTAAAATCCCTCAGAAAACTTAATGATAAAGCTTAATTTACATTATTTTGTGTCATCCCAAATTTTAAATAGTCAATTTACTGACCTACTATTTAACCTCGTCCTGTACCCACATTATTTGTTGCATGTCCCTCAATCCTAATGATGAATTATTAAAGCGTTGGCTTGTTTTTTGTTTTTCCAATTTCATTTCTCTGACCGCCATAGCCCAACATGATTCCCGTATCACATAGCGCGTGCAATATACCGTACCATGTTTATTTTTAGGTCTGGAGCAAGCATAGTAGTAATACTTAATGCTATTAAGATCAAAGTCTCTCCAGAATATGCGCGTCTTGTCTTTTTTTTTTTCTTTTACATAAGATGCAACCTGCGAGCATTTTCTCGAGCGGATAATGCTAGAACACGGTTTAACATGTCAGGAGTTTGACTCCTGCCTGTCATGCAACCCACTCCCACATTTCAACAAAATTGGGGCTATTGGGGTGTGTTGTCCCAATTTTTACTCATCTTCGAATTGGCATTTATTTACAGGGATGGTTCATGTCTTTGGCGAGATCTGTCATGTGACACTATACACTTAAATGATTGTATTATTGAGATCATTTCCATCAATTTTCTTGCGGATGTTGAACAACAGCGCTTGGTTGAGTTATAGCAATCGTGGTCACCTACCCATTTGACAACCAACCTTGCTCTCCCTGCAAATTTGAATATCTAAATTGAGGATATTATGCTTTTGTTTTAACATATCGAACCCAAGGTGCGGGGTTAATTTAGTTTAACCTGTGCTTATATATCTAGTAAATACATTATTTTAAGAATTTAAAAAAACTGTAGAGCCTAAAAGAAGGGGGGTTTTGTGTCAAAGATTTTTTTAGTTCAACAATCTCTCTAAAAAACATTTACATAAATCACTACTAGTATCTGCTACTAATCAACAACTACTGTTGATTAATCGATTCATTGTAGCTGCTCTATTTGGTAGATGAAATGTCCCTCAACTTAAGAAAGATACGCCCCTGTAATATGACTTTGATAACCCTGTTTTATGTACAGGAATATTCCTGAATCTCGGGGTGTGTGTGTGTGTCAGTCCAGTGATTGACAAGTCATAAATTCGCTTTGTCCATTGGGAGCTGTGTATCGCAAAATAAAAGGTGTGTGTAGGTTTTTCATGAGTTTGCTAATGAATCCAGTTAGAGCTTGTGCCCAGGCGGCGGATATCCCAGCATGCAACGTAGTCGGCGTTATCTGAAGCTGGATTACCGAGGCTTTCGAGCGGCCCGCAATCGCTCTCGGATGGCGGGTGAGGAAGTCCAAATGGGAGACTAGTATTGAGTGGACCTTCAGTTTGATTGGCATGCCGCTGCGCAATGTGTTAGTGATGAGGGAAAGAAAAATGTGGGAGGGGTTTGGGTTTTTTTTAGTGACCTAGCAATGCCCATCTGCAGCTGAGGGAGGCAAGGCCGTGCATGGGCGAGTTAAGATGGTAATAGCGAGTAAGAAGGATCTAATTGTAATTCAGCGTGAGACCCCCGCAGCTTGACTAAAAAGAGCTTTTTACGCCAGCGCAAGCAGACAAAGCCTGTTAAAAATACCAACCGCCCCTTCCTGCCACTTCTATTGCTTTGGGACAACAAGAGGCACATTTTTTTTTTGCGACCTCCGGGAGAGGAAAGTGGGACAATATTGCTTGTTCGCTTTGATACTGGAAGTGTGTATTTTTTTTTTTTTTTTGCTAGTAGAAATTTCAAAGTATTTGAAATAACTTTCTGAGATTGATGGTGACAGACATCCAATTCATGTGAACTAGGATGGGTTGCCAATCTTGCTATGGTGAATCATGACACTTCATTGTAGAACTTCCACAAATTATTGTTTTGATTGTTGACTCGTTACCAAGTTTTTGTGATTAGTCATCTAAGTGGCATGGTTATAAATCAGTTTATTTCTTGTTATATTTCATAAAAGACTTATTTTATTCTCTGTAAATGTGTATTGGATTAGCCCCACAGTTCTGAGTTGGAGGGTTCAATCCCCAATGGGTTCGGACCTTCCCGTGGGGAATTTGCACGTCGTCCCTGGCCTTGCGTGGGTTTTCTCCGGGTTGTCTAGTTTCCTCCATCCCAAAAACATGCGTGGTAGGCTCTAAATTGTCCCTTGGTATGAATCAGAGCGTGAGTGTTTGTTCATCTCATCATGCCCTGTGATTGGCTGGCATCCGATTCACGGTGTCCCCCGCCAAGTGCTCACAGTTGGCCGGGATTAGCTCCAGCACCCCCCCTCGACCCTTGAGAGTCTAAGATCTACGGAAATGAATGAATATTCACATGATTGTTTTTCATGTGATTGACAAGTCACGGCATTTAATCCCCGTGTTAAACATCTTGTTAAATTTACATGGGAGTACGGGACTTGGTCGCAGGCGACGTGGATAAAAGCCGTGTCTGTTTTCACCGTAGAAATCGCCTCTTTGGCTCCTTATCAACACACAAGAAAATGAGCAGCAAAGCTGATTTAATTCAGGGAAACTGAGGGCAGGATTTTGTTCATTTCATTTTTTTCCAATCACATCTGCCTGTGTGTGTGTTTGTATTTATGTGTACACAAACTGCGCATTATTGGCACTCACACTCGCTCTCCTATAAGCTCATTTACACACCACAACGTTGCCCAAGTTGTCCTTGGAACACCCCGCTGATGTTTCTTCCAAGTGACGCATCTGATGGGCTATTGATATACACTGCATGGCGTCGTTATTCAAAACCCTGCTCTGCGTCTTTTGCATACGTCTTCCTGAAACGTCGGCTCGTTTGCACGCGACACACATTTGAATAATGGCGGCGAAATCGCATCCCGATAACCTCCGGAGCAGTAAACGTGACTCAGCCGAATGTGGGCCACTCGCCTATAAATAGCTAACGCACACCTATGTTATGTGTCATGTGTGTGCAGTAGTGCGGAAAAGGCAAACAAACATATTGCATATTCCAGTTTATGTAATAAGGAATAACCTCCGGCGCTATACCATCGTTCTGAGAACCAAGAATGTATAGGAAATGGGGGCATTGAGGAAAGGTGATGAGAACCGCAGAGCAGGAAAAGGATTACCGATTAGATCCTATTTTTGTTCCTTTGTTACTTTACAATGGTACCTTGAGATACAAGTTTAATTCACTCCGGGACTGAGCTCGTATGTCGATATACTCGTAACTCAAATGAACGTTTCCCATACGGGGGGCTTTTTTGCGCATGGCAACGTGCACGCAACATAACATAAACAAATTTAAAGGAACTTAGATTAGGATGCAGACACACTAAAATAATTTAAATCTAACCTTACACTAAACTTAATTCTGATTTTGTTTCATATTTTGGTACCTTTCTTCTTCCAGCCTTGTTGGCTCTTTTTGCCCCGCCTCTAAATATGCAACGCTCCGCCCAGTGCTCGTAGAGGAATTACACGAGAGTTGCGACCAGAAAGACAGTGACCATGATATTCTTATGAGCAGCCGCTGTATGCTCGTATATCAAAATTTGTCTCGTATCTCAAGATAAATATTTGTCCAAAATTTTACTCATATCTCAAATTGCTTGTATGTCGGGGCACTCCTTTGTCGAGGTACCACTGTATTTTGTTCTGTCTGTGTTGTCTTATTTTGTATGTAATTGCTCTCTCAACCATGGGAAAGTGGCAAATACATTTTTGTTTGCATTGTAAGTTTTACCATAGAAGAAGACAAAAAATACTTTTATTTTGCCGTTGATATAGACCATGTTTTATAGTCATATCTCCTGTCAATTTTTTTCTTCCTTTCTGAGTGAATAGGAAATGAATATTGATGACAGTGGTTTGAATGTAAAAGGTACAAACGAAGCGTGCTCTCTTCATACTGTCATTTTTGTCCAAGCTCAGTTCCTTCAGGTAAATCTGGTTATTTTACTGCGCTTATTAAAAAGAGCTAATAATGCCAACAGATGTAATCAGTCACAAGGTCCCTGCATGCGATGCCCGACGCATAAACCTGAGCGGGCTATCATCAATGCGGCACTGAGCAATAACAAGCTCTATAAACGCTTCCTGACTAAGTCTCACTTAATCCCAGAGCCCCCACTTGTCATTTCCGATTAGCACGCCAATAAATTATGTTCATTTCTCCTGGGGGGGTTAGGAAGGCAAGAGGAATAAAAATCACTGCACCGCTCGTATAAAAAAAAAAAAAAAACGTTACCTGAGCTTGCCTGGTTCTTTCCAGACGTCTCGATGCCGGCGCCGATTAGGTCCACAATTTTCTCAATCTGTTGGGAAATAAAATCACATACATTGTATTTCATTTTCACAGAAATGTCAGCAACTGTAAACGATCATAAACCTGTGTGAGATGTTACCGTGAGAAACTAGCGGAGGGCTTTCTACTGCCCCAGACTGTAGAAAAGTGGGCACACATTGAAAAGTACTACAATAGCAATATAACAAATGTGCTCCTTAATAGGATAACTTGTAGTCTTAGCATTGACTCTTGAGGGACGCCACATAAAATGTCCCAAGGATTTCCACTTAAACATGAACTATGACACAAACCGTCACCTTTTCATTCATTTCTGCAGAGCTGCCAATCTCTTTCGACCCCATTTCAGGAGTACCCTTGTCCCATTTTCAGAGCTTATCTGGAGTGAATGCAATTCATGCAAAATCAATATGCGCTGAAGTCGCACAAGACGAATCATTTGTCAGAACTTGTAACTTGGATGAATCACAATGCACTCTTGTTACCAAATTCTTCAGGTTTACAGTGCAGTTGAATCAAGATGGCGGAAGCCGTAGCAATGGTGTGAATTTCCAGGCATTAAATTGGATTTTTTGGGGGAAATCAACGAAGAAATCAACTGCCAAATTCTTTTTGACCAGTTTACTCTCCGTATGTCATGTTTTTGGGGGTTTTGGTTGGTCAAAACATCATGATTTTCTATCAAAGGTTTTCAGGAAATCAATTAAGAAATCAACAGCCAAATTCTTTTTGACCAGTTCAGTCTCCATGTGTCATGTTTTGTTGGGATTTTGGTTGGTCGGTTATTATATGAGTTTTTGGTACCTGTATGTGTAACTCGTTCCTAATTTTAGAAGCTTTACATGCAATTGACACGGAAAATGCATCGGGAAAGTTTCACTGGGAATTTCATGATAAGTCATGGGTGTGCAGTCTCACAGATATATTATATTTTTATTCGCTTTTCCAATATTTATGTACATATACCGGAGGTACTGGGGCTTCGCTTTGAGCTTTTCATGCCAAATCATCACACTAAATTGCTGTTTGCTTAGCAGTCAAGACAAAGAATTGTAGGAGCGGATCCCAGCATCTTTTTTCTTGGCAAATCCTCAAAATGATTATTAAATTCTCAAGTCATGCACTGTACAAATGACTTTAGAGGGTAGGGGCAAAATGCTTCACAATTCAGAGTGTGCCAGTGTCTTGGTTATCCATTAGGGATCATTATGGCCAAGTTCCCAGTCATAGTTAGTCAATGAGGTTTTTCCTCAAAAAGCTCCATCAAACCAAACTGGTTTGGTTCAATTAAGTCATTTCATACTTTTGTTTAAGACACACGTACACATAGCTGTAGATGTATACATACGATTGGTCTTAAGTATTATTAAGTACTTTTTGTATTTATGTCAAATATTTCGATTGCAACCACGTAACGACACAGACTGCGCACCATGTAGTGACAGAGTGGGACGCTTAAATTAATGATGGTAACCAACCCAACCACCCACTGAAGTGACATCTTGACGACAGACACCAGTAAAGGTACACTTAAGCTGCATGGGATGTCATTTTACTCATGTGTGTAAGTGTGTGCTATAGAATGCAAGTGGGTTAATTCAAGAAGTGAATACGAGGTTTGCCTTGCTCAAGGCACAGTATGCCACGTGCCTGCCTGCCTGCCCGCCTGCCTTCCAAATGAATCAAGGCTCATCTTGCACAGTGTTGATGCCACCAGCCAGCCAGGGCAGGGGGCTCTTTCAAACACTAAATATTACATCAAATGAGCCTGCCGCTCGTGCACGCGCTCACGTCGGCTTTTTAGTCAGCCCCAGTCCTTACCGATGACTGCGGCTTATTAGTTTTCTAATTCAAGCAGCCGAAGCAACCTGCACCGCTTTGTCACTTGGTTTCTTTTTAGGCTGGTGAAACAAAAACAGAAGGACCAGTAGTTGTCTGTCATTCCAAATTTAAAGTGGGCTTAATTTTCTATCATTTAACGCCTTGGTTGGAATTGGTTTTGTCTTTCGGCGTTCATTGGCTAATTCAAATGAGCAGTCGAATCAATTAGATGTCCGTCAAAGACAGCGATGGGTTAAATGCTATGCAATTTAAAAAAATAACATAAGTTATATTAAATATAGTCATATTGTAAGGCATTGCTGTATTTTTGCTGTACATGTTTGTCATGTATACTTGCAGTAGGAAAATGGTTCTCACCATGTAAATGTTTAGGATTGTTGCTGGTCTGTGTGGGGAGGGTGGGGTGGTGTATGTGTTTATTAAGCTACAGAAAATATTTAGGTTTTGCACACAAATGAATGGAGCGCATGATCAGACAGGCAGCTGCAACAACAGGATGCCCTTGAGAACAGGACACCCCACCCAACACAGCCTGAATAAACACTAGTGTCAGGGAAGCAGTGTGGGAGGGGTCAAGGTGGGGGTGATAGGGACGACGCGAGGGTCCGCGATGACAGGACGACGACTTGTGCACAAACTTAAACATGTCCGCCAAATGTCAAGTGGACGTCAGATCATTGTGTTGAAATGCAGGCATGGAGGGCCTCTTAGTTGACTTCACATATCATTTTAATTGGACTTTTAAAGTAGTTTTTTTGAGGTATTTTAATATAAAAGCAAGTCAACTAGAAGATATGTTAAGTCGGTGACATTTTCCTTACAATTGTCATTAGAGTGAATTAGAATGCTTGAAAAATCACCAGTTTAATCCGAAAGGTTTTACAATATGGTTGACCTCAAATGCTTGAAATGATTAATTTACCTGCGCTTACATTTCATTGTATTAGAATACACTTTTTGCACATTTTCAATGAAGATTTGCAATGCATAGTTAATGAATAAAATGTATTTTATTGTCATTATTAAGGATGGATAATACAACTGATTTCTAGAGGAAGAAAACCCATTTTAGTCATCTTTTCATTTAAATTTAACTTTTGCATTAATACCAGTATATATACATATATATTATATTTTACCTGTATTAATTGATGAGGCAATTTCTCCTCAAAATTCCGCCGTAGTAAAAATATCTGCCAATTAAGTTTGACATTACTTGAAAAGAAATAATAATAATGGACACCGTTGACAGTGCTATTAGCCTGATTTTTTTTGGTTGATGCTTTTGCTGTGACATCTGTTTGGCACCAGTGCTCGCCAGCACCCCCGTCGGTGAAAATGGGTAGCTGGCATGACGCGTTGAGTGGATTTGTCATGACAGCGGAGGCCCAATTCGCCCCAGACGCTACATCAAGGCGCTCGCACGGCCGGGACAACGGTCCGTGGCGTTGCCATGGCAACCCCGTTTCCAAAACTCCGAGCTCACACTCTTCCCTCACCAATCCCCAGTCGATTTACCTCGTCCCACTCTGAGGCGAAGGACGGCATTCGCTCCTTGGTGGTCTTGCGTTCAGACACGGATCCACTCCGGGCGCCGTGACCCCCGTCGCCTTCTCCGAGCGACGGCGCCAACAAGTCCGAGTCCGACTTGGACAAACTTCGAGTCAGCCTCAGGTTGTCGGCGGCCGAAACTTTGTCGGGCCCCTTCCCGTCTGTCCAATCGTCTTTGGAGGAATCCTTGCCCGCCGTGCACTCTGACATTGTCTTAGGTCCAGGCACTTCCTTCTTAGAGAGAGAAATCTCGGATCTGTCGGTAAACGCAGAGACTGGAAGACAAAGATGAAGTCAAGTGGAGTAAAGTGGAAGGAAAGGGAGTGGAAGTCCTAAAAGGTCCACCCACTATTCGTATCCTGCCGCCCTCCCCCTTTAGCAAGATACTTTTGTTTTTCAGTGACATCTACAGCCATGGGAAATATTCCCAAGAGAAAACTCACAAGAGGATTCTCACAAACTCTATTCTTAACAAACCTAGTCTTGACCAACATGCAATTTCTAATAACGATCAACTTAAAGCTACCTGTAAATTTTAACTAATCACTAATTATCTCTAGACCAGATCGCAGAAATTTACTCTTGTCTAGGACCAAAAATGTTTTTTTTTGTCTGAGTTTGCACTGCCAACCTTTCCCAGTCAAAATGGATTAGACGGTTAGCTCCGTCCCGGCTAAAAAGTTCAATGACACCCTACAAAAAAGGCACAGTTTCAAAACCTGAATAATTCAAATGTTAATTAGGGCTCCCTCTCACCTCGTTAGCTTTTTCCTGCTGTGAGTAAACGTCCCGTCCATAGAATCCTGAAAGCTCGGTCCTCATTGGGAGTGACAGTCGGGTAATCGGGTTATTGGTGCACACTGAAGACAGCCTTCCTTCCTACTTTGCCTTCAATGACCGCTTTTGCTGAAAACACTTAAATGGGGGTCACGCTTTATTTTCAAAGGACAGACGTAATATTCCTCTGTGACTGTTTGGTGTGGGAACAAGAAGGAAGGACATTTTTTTTGTGTCACAATCGGTCCCAAAATGCCAAATGGAAATCTTATTTCTTTGTGGGCCAAGTGATTATTGTTGTTATGTAAATTTTGAAACCAAGGAGTTGAATGATTGCCATATGAAAGAAGAATACGCAGTTTCATCTCATGGCCTATTTGCTTTTCAGTTGATTTATTGTTACCCACATTTTCCAACCAGCAACATCTGAGTGCTGATTTTGGGGTGGAGCTTCATCAAAGTCTTGGCGGCCCGGTGGGGCGAGTGGTTAGTGTGTCGGCCTCACAGCTCTGGGGCTCTGGGTTTGAATCTGAGATCGGTCCACCTGTGTGGAGTTTCTCCCCGGGCCCGAGTGGGTTTCCTCCAGGTACTCCGGTTTCCTCCCACATTCCAAAAACATGCATGGTAGGCTAATTGGAAACTCTAAATTGTGGGTTTGGATGGTTGTCCGTCGCCTTGCTAGCCACCGATTCAGTCTCTGGCCCAGAGACAACTGGGATTGGCTCCAGCACCCCTCGTGATGCTAATGAGGATAAAGTGGGTCACTAAATGAGATGAGATGAGTCTAATCAAACTCAAACCTTACCTCAAAAAAAAATGCAACCCGAGTTTGGGTTATTGCAGCTCCAAAATGGGGACACAGTCTATCCAATAGGAATGGCCAAATTAGAGTGCCTCATTGGCTACTGCAAATGCAGTTAGGCCCTTACCTGAAATGGCTTTTAATTTGTTTTAATTTGTGTTGTCTTTTTTTCTTTTTTGAATCTGGCAAACTAAGAGTAATTAAAGGACCACAACAACGGAGCATTGCTCTCCCAAGTAGTGTCACCATGGCGACCTCATCCCGCTCCTCCTCCTCTTCTTCTTCTCGGCACTGCGCGCTGGTGACGAGCCGCCATCTCGACGCATAGTACGCCTGGGCGCTCATGCCCTCAATCAGCCAAGCTCCTCCGCATTGCTCACCTCGCATCTCTCGTGGCCGTGACAGAGAAGATGACCCTCCGCTCCCACTGGGTGGGTCGAGGCGAGCGGTAGGCGGTCGGAGAATTCGCTCTGGCGCGGGTAGTGCTGAGCTGGCAAATACAAACGCCACATCTAATGAAAGCCAGCAAAGAAGAGCACGTCTGATGTTCTCTGTGCCAGATATGTGGATAAGCACACATCATTTCTTTTTTTTTTTAAACAAAATCAAACTTATTTGCAACAACTGCAACATTGGGAAATCAATTTTCTGGGCATTATGTTTTTCGGGCATCTATTTTGACTAGGGTGCAAATGAACCATTTTCATTTAAATTGTAACAGAATTGAGCAATTAGTAGTTGTGATTATACTTTATTTGAATGTTTTTCCCATAAGCATTTAAATCAAGAACCAAAATATGTCATTGCTAAATTGTCCATACATATAGACGTGGGAGGAATCCGGAGTACCCGGAGGAAACCGACGCAGGCCCGGGGAGAACATGCAAACTGTACACAGGTGGACCGACCTGGATTTGAACCCAGGACGCCAGAGCTGTTAGACTGGCATGCTAACTACTCACATTGATTTATTACTTTTCAGACAATAAAAAGAAATACGTTGCAATAGGCCAATCAAGCAGAGAAACTTGATTTTGTGCAAATAACAGAATTGTTTGAAGCAGAAAACAAAAAAAAATGCCCTTTTATAATTAGTAGCAGGTGTGATGCAGGAGACTCCGCCTACAACACCCTCCAACAAAACTCTATTAAAAGGAAACAACCCAGCCCCAGGCCTTAGTTTTAGTCTGAACACCCCTGGTTTACCAGCATCACATCTTCACGGCCCATTAGGAGCCACGTCCTTTATGTACAAACATGAAGGAGCCGACTGATGATAGCCCGGGGGGGGCTAGGAGACGGCCGTGACTCATGAACATTCGCCACGCATGCCACGCACGCCACACAGTCGCCTCTGCTGCCAACAGGAAGTGGAACAAACAACGCAGATGGGGGTCACGAAGGGTTTACGTCTTTTGGAGCATGATAAAGACATCCACATTTTTGGGGGGACTTTGGATGATAAAAACATCCATTTTTGAGGGGACTGGGTTTGATGAGGCAATGGTTGTACTGCCTGACTTTGGTGTGGGCAGTCTGGGTTTGATTCCCACCTGGTGGGGTTGATTGTGAGCGTGATTGGTTATCCGTTACGTTGTGCCTGGCAACTAATTCAGAGTTTCTGCTGCCTGTGGATGGCTGGGATCGGCTCCAGCGCCCCCTGTGACCCTTGACCCTTTGTGTTGATTCAGTAAAATCCATTTTTTGTTCGCTTAAAAATAAAAAATGTATTTTTAGTCATGCATATGAAAGTTTTGAATGTAGACAAGTGGCTTTGTCTACTCTGTAGAGAATCAGAACACAGGGCATGTGTAAGTGTAGTTTGGTGTCGCTGTCGGTGAAAAAAAAACTGGGTGCTGCTCCAGGTTTTCATTGCGCCATCAGCAGCCGAGAATGACGACAACATCGTCTGACAGATCTTCATGCCTCTGACCCGGAGTTAACCCCTCACCATTAAATTTTTAAAAATGACTAAAGTTTGCGCACTGATGCATTTTACCTTTAGCATATGTGTCGCTTGTGATAGGTCAAAACTTGCCAAAAACAAAATACTTTGGTCTTCTCGCGTCAAACTCTGTTGTTTTGGTCTATGTACAACTACTACTTAAGTTGTCTTAAGCTTCCAAATTTAAACTCCCACAATCTTAATATTGTGTGTGTGTGTATATATATATATATATATATATATATATATATATATATATATATATATATA
Organism: Stigmatopora nigra; assembly: GCF_051989575.1. Classification (NCBI taxonomy): domain Eukaryota; kingdom Metazoa; phylum Chordata; class Actinopteri; order Syngnathiformes; family Syngnathidae; genus Stigmatopora; species Stigmatopora nigra. Next base: position 11,590,540 of record NC_135517.1, on the reverse strand, counting down.
TATATATATATATATATATATATATATATATATATATATATATATATATATATATATATATATATATATATATATATATATATATATATATATATATATATATATATATATATATATATATATATATATATATATATATATATATATATATATATATATATATATATATATATATATATATATATATATATATATATATATATATATATATATATATATATATATATATATATATATATATATATATATATATATATATATATATATATATATATATATATATATATATATATATATATATATATATATATATATATATATATATATATATATCAGCGACACACTTATTCATTGATTTATATATTTATTTATTTATTACCTATTTATTTATGTCTAAAATGTATTTTCTTGTGTCTGTATTCTCACCCTCTTGCTACTGTGACAATGAAATTTCCCAAATAAGGGATGAATAAAAAAAAATTCATCCAATCTAATCTAATCTAATTATGGGAGAAACTAGTTTGCTGCACCTTTAAAAAATTCAAGTGATGTGTTAAATGTTGACTTGTTTACTTTGAGACCTTTCAGACAAGAGAGACTCCTTTTGGAAGGATTTCTCGGAAATTCCCAATGCACCAGAGGCTGAGTGTCATCGCAATTGCCAGTGGTTTTGTTCGACGTTCGCACGCCTGAACCAAAAAGTCCAATAAAACCACTGCTGGTGCTGTAAGACAAAGGAAGCGCGCTGACTTTGAGGAAAAGACAGCAGTGGTAAGCAGATTGGCGCGTGGCGAGATAACGCCCGGTGCGCTTCCATTAAACGCTAAATGAGTTTTTCACTTGTTGACTGACAGGAGTGAAGAAAAGAAACGTCTGGTTGGCAGATAAGCGTAAACTCCAACAATAATTGAGGTCGGTAGAAAACATATTTCTGGCTTTGGCTTCCTTTTTGCTGCAATCATCAGGAATTAAACTGCTAAACTTGTGTTCCATTTCTAGGGGGAAAAAAGACCTACTTTTTTTAAGATGTGAAATAAAAGATAACATCTTACAAAAATCCCAGGAATTCTAGTAGGTGTCATTTTTTAACACTAGTTTGTTTTCCTCACAATTTGCCAACAACTTTCATTAAAGGTGCTATGAAATAATAACCATGTCAAAAATGAAAATGATCAACTCATGTAATTGTAGTATCATTTCAATATTAATCATCATTGTAAATTTTAATCTATTCTTTTGTTATCATTATAATCACATCTATATATTAATAAAATTGACTGGCCACCAATTCAGGGTGTTCTCTGTCTGGTGCCCATCGTTAGCGGGGAGAGGCTCCAGCACCCCCTGTGACCCTTGTGAAGATACACTATCCATTCATTTTCCCAGCTGCTTATCTACACAAGGGTTTCGGGGGTGCTGCAGCCTATCTGGGCCTACAGTAAGCTAGCATTATTTTGAAATATTTTTTGTCAATTACAAGCAATTTATAGGATTTAAAAAATGATAAAAAGTGACTTAATCTTGATCAAATTACATCTTTATTCCTTTTTCTTCCTGATATATTGTATTATGCGTGCTTTCGTGCATGAACTCACACTGCATTTTGATGACGATGAAAATGGGATGGAAAAAAATGGATATATGATGTATATTCCTCTTATGTTTTTTTTTACAGTGTGAGCATATGGCCTTTGGGAGAAGGAACACTCTGCATAAGTAGAAGCACAAATTGCCAAGTGCTTTGGCGTGGCCCTCTGGAGCAGATGCAGCATATGTCCGAGACCACCATAAAACATTCAAGTGCTCTCATCAGAGGTAAGGCCACATGAAAAATAGACAAGCTTTTTCCTCTTTTAGCTCCTTAGCAACAAACAAAAAAAGAACACCCTCTCAAAAGGGGATCGCCCAGTAAAACTTGTCTTTTGGATAAAATGTATAACTAAGAATGCAAGACATAACGGACAGGAGACATTAGAATTTTCATTAAATATGTAAGTAGATGTTTTTGTTAAAGATTCACTGTTGGTGACTCATGAATGTATTATTTTGTGATACATTGAATATAGTTTGGATGAATAATAACACATTTCATCTCGTCCCTATGTTGTGAAAATGTGGAAAAATAACAACAAAAAGTAACAACAACAAAAAGTTTTGTATTGTTTCTATTATTTATCACAATAATAAAGTTATTATTGAACAGGTGGTCATTTCTGTACATTTGAAAACTGGCTTTAAAATGACATTATTTGCAAAAATGCATTAAAATACAATGCATAGTCACATCACGATTAAAAAGTAGGCAACTTCAAATTTTGACACTTTTTGTGCTTTGGTAGAAAAGTTTGATAACAGCTTTGATAACTATTACAATATGATTATCTTTTGTGTAGCTTTGCCACATTCTGACAAAACATTTGACTTTTTCTTTACAAGTCAAGTGACCCCAATTAAAAAGTTCTCCCGTCCAAATGCATAAATATTAACATTGGGAAAAAATATATTTAAAATCCATTGAAAGAGTAACGACTGTTTCTGGTTTTGTGCTTTTTACAGCATTTGGTGCCCAATCCATTTGAATTGGTTCAAGGTGAACGACTGTCGTCGTCTTTGGCAGCCAATGAGTTAAACGAGTGCCCTACAAAGAGACAAGTTGCTTGGCTTCCTCCCATCTTCCACCTCAGTAAGTGTACCCTCCAAGGCTCTCACCGCAAAGCGCTCTTGTGGCCCCCCGGCAGGCCGCCCACCGCCATGGGGGGACCACGTGGACACTGGCTGTGATTCTCCTCCTTAACCTGCTGCACTGACATGTTTTATAAATAAGCACGTTAAAAATTCATATATCGGCATCTGCACCCAAAAGAAGACTTTTTCCTCAAGTTACAAGAACTAGCCAAGTGTTATGAAACAATTTAGATTACTGTAAGTGCATCGTTTGTGGTGGTTTTAGGTTAAATTATAATATACATTTTCAATACCGTTCAAAAAGACACACAAAAAATTTTAGTGAGTCAGTTTCAGGTAATTTTATGACAGTTTTATTGTTGTTTTAGATATATATTACTGGAAATCATGGTAGAAAAAAATGTTAATGAGAAAGGGCACTATTGCTCTCTAGTGCACTCTTGTGGAACATGTTGTCATTACAGATCCAGTGATAAATGTAGTCATACTAATTTTGAAGCATAAACGTTTTTCATGCATCACATACTCATATGACAACTGTTTAAATTTTGCCTGGATGCTGGGGGGGGGGGGGGGGGGGGGGGGGGTTAATATTTTCCCAGAATGCACTTGGTAGGATTAGAAAAAAAAGGATTATATCCCGTGACGGAAATGTTGCTTTTACAATGCTAAGCCTTGGCGTTCATTTAACAGGATTTATTATTTGAGATTAGTGATGCATAGTATTGACAGCTGTTTTTAAATACACCACAACAGAGCATCATTCTAGGTATGCGCACATTATCTGCCTTTTTTTCAATTTTAAGTTTTGATTATTTAATGTATTTGGCATGTCATTTTTGTATGCACTGTATTCCTCAATTTGCTTGTTTTCGACGTTAACAATTTGAAAATATTAAATAATAAGCAATATTATTATAAATGCATCTTTAAATATTGCTTCTAGTTAATGCGATCCCAATTGTTAAGGTATTTTAAAATTATTTCCTTTTTATATGTTTAAGTAATTTTTTATTTCGGGAAAATTAGAATGTAAATTTTGCTTGTATTTGGCGATCAAAACATTTGGAAAAGCACCAGCATCAAGACGCTTTCAATTAGGCACATAAAGTATTCTTATTTGTGAAATATAGTGTATTTTTTAGTGTTGTTGTCTTTGTGCAATTAGTATTAATTCAATAGTTGCCATTGACAGCGATAGACGTCCAATCGGGTTCTTCCATACTTTCCTCTTATTGGTCAAAATATAAACCTGACCCATTAAGATCACTGAGTCCTCAAGTGAGACTGACAGGCAATTTTTAGTTTAAATTTAGTGGATTTTCTTCTCCTTTGAAACCGTCTTAATCTATACATTTAGAATAAAAGAAAATATGAGTTTGTATAAGTCAATTAATTACATCAGTTAATTGTTTTTGTGACCTACGACGGAGACGCTGCAGCTCCCTGTCAAACAAACTCCAGGGAAAATTCTACTGTTTGTCTCACTGAACCCGGAAAAGGAGCGCATAAGATTAACACTGTTGTGAAACAGGAAGGTACCGTGCAATGGCCGAGGATAACTCAGTTACAACTCCTAATAACGTTTTCGCTTTTTAATGACGTGCATTGGCGAAGGCTCGCGACGTTAAAACGAGATCTACAATTCCGTAGACGCTTTTTAGCACTGGAAAATATGGATTGCAACATGTCCTAAACTAAACAGCAACAATCCATCTTCTAATGATTACATATCGTCGTACAAAATGTGCCAAATCCGCAATTTCTAACAGGTAAGTTTGGGCACAACTCTTAGCAGAATTTAACATCTTCCGAGTAACACTTTGCAGAATTATCTGAACTTTCTAACCACGTTGTCTAATTTGATATGATACTCCTCTGTCAAGTTCAGTAAGTTCATCATCACCCCTCCTGTTTGTTATCGTGCTGTTTCCCTGCCCTCAGATCGCCTGTGTTCTCTGTGAAATGAGCTGACATTGGATCAGTGCTTCTAGCAACCAAACACAATGGCTAGAATATCCTGGTACCAAGAGAAGGTGGGCAGGTGTACGTCTAAAATAGGCTATTTATTGCCTGGGGGGCGCAGAATAAAACTAAGAATATAATTGATCACAAAATGTTGTTGATGCCACAGATTGGAGCCTATGACCAACAAGTCTGGGAAAAATCTTTGGAGAAAACAGATTTAAATGTAAGATACATGGGGGGTACATTTTTTTTTTAATTCTATTCATGTTCTTATAATGAAATATTTTCTCTCCTAGGGTTTAGACAGCAAGCCCAAAAGGACCGGCCACATCAAGAACGACCTTATCGACGTCGACTTAGTTCGAGGTGAGAGTCTGTGAAGCCCAATTTCTGCATTCAGAATCTTCATTACACCACTCTCTTTACCTGGAAGGGTCCACTTTCAGCAAAGCTAAACCACAGAGTCCCTGGACGGCACTGACTCGTAAGGGTTTGGTCCGTGTACTGCTTTTTCCCTTCTTTTTCTCATGGTGGATCCAGGTCACCTCCAAGCCAATTTCCTCCTGCATTTTGCTGCTCTACTTTATGCAAGGTTAGTTATCAACCTTGGTTGTCCTATTGACGCACAGGTTAGCGTTCAAAAATATCTCTCTCCCCCTTTTGTAGTGGCTGCCGTGATGCTCTACGTGGAGGTCCCTGGGGCAAGTGCCAGCGAGGCATTTGGGCCTTTGTGTCTTATGCTTTTACTGGGGACTGTACACTGTCAGATTGTGTCCACAGAGTGTAGCCGATGGCCCACGAACGGTCCGGCTGCTGGGAATGGAGGTAGCAGTCCCACCCGTAGAAGGAGGTGAGGCGCAAACGCTTTGGGTTTTGCGCAGTAAAGCAGTTTTTGCTGTCTTTTGTTGACCACCTAGACCCAGAAAGGGCAGGGGCCAGAAGAGACTGGATGAGAAGAATGAAGGCAAGGAGAAGGACACACAGCTGCCGGTGCCAATTGAGGAATTTCAGCAGCCCATGAAAGAGGTAAAGCTAAAAAAAAATCTCTTAAAAAGTGGAGTTGTTGCGTCATACATTATGTATGCAATGTGTTTTTAACTTAAAGCAGCAATATGTAAAATTCACGTTCACGTCTTCAAAAAAATCACTATTTTATGCATTCATTTTGGAAAATACTTCTAAAACGGTTATAAATGATTAGGCCTAGATTTTCCCATGGAAAAAGTCAATTGTCACCCAATTAAAAATAGTTATTCTTTTGATTCTGTGTTTACCACAAATGTCCGGCCTTCCACCAATCAGGCAATTACGAGATAAATTCTTTGTCTTCGTCCAGGTTGCCAGACTTCTATAAGCTTCATAAACTCAGGTACAGAAATGAGACAAGGCTGTATATGTAACACACATCTGCACCATGCACTTGTATTAAAAGTACATTTACATATCATCCAAGAACGGGCACTTAATTGTACTCAACTGTGATTATTTGTACTACAAGTATGTGTACTTACATTTACTTGTACTACAAATGTGTTTGTGTGTATTTGTAGCTGTGTCTTCTTGTACTGCAAATACCTTGCGTGTACTTGTAGTACAAATACGTGCACTTGCGTGTACTTGTAGTACAAATACCTGCACTTGTGTGTACTTGTAGTACAAATACCTGTACTTGCGTGTACTTGTAGTACAGATACCTGCACTTGCGCATACTTGTAGTACAAATACCTGCACTTGTGTGTACTTGTAGTACAAGTACGTGTATTTCTAGGTACTTATATTATGGTATATGTGGTTTCACATACTTGTAGTATGAGTAAGTACTACAAGTATGTGCTGATCTGTTGATTTGGTTTTGTCTGTCACTATTAATGGGAGCCAATAAGTTAACAAATCAGGTCAGAAAATGAAGTTTAATCGGATTAAATTGCATTAGAGACTAGCTGACTTTTTACCATTTCGTCACAGAGCAAAAGAAAGTCTGGCTTGGGCGTGTCGGACGAGCTCTCAAGTGAGGAAGAGGGGTGTGTCCAACCAGGGGATGGGATTCCTGCGGACCCCTGGCCACCATCTGTGCGCAGAAGAAAGACCAAAGCTGCTGTCGGGACTCAGGTTATTATTATTTTTTTTTTACAATCGTATATACAAAATGAATGCTCTACTTAAACGGACATGTGCACCAATAGAAAATAGCTGGGGCGTTAAAGCTAAAACCACGAGTAGTGGACCGCTTACGACCAAGCGGTGGCTCCCGACCGGCCTCCGACACTGATGACACCCTGTGGGAGGAGCTCCTCCAGGACCCCGACTCCGCCTCCACGGGGAGCAGCGACAGCGAGGACAACGGGAGGTTCTTCGGCGGCCTGGCGCTGCAGCAGAACGTCCAGCTGAGCAGTGACGACGAAAGCCTGCAAAAAGGCATGGCAGGGGTAAGACGCCACCAAGCATTCGCTAAAAGACACCACTCACAATGCTCGTCATGACAGTTGTATGTGCATGTTATTGCAGCATCACCTCTCCTGGCTTCAGGCATGTCACCCTTCCAGGGATCGAGTCAGCGCCATTATATGGGAACTTGGCGAGTGCAAGAAAGCAGACATGTCTGTTCTGGAGATCAGTGGGATCATCCTCACTCGGGTAGTTGTCAGAATCTTTCATGAGACCCTAAAAAACATCTCCAACTTGAAATCTTCAGAATGTTTCATTCAACACAATCTTGATCTGATACCTCATCATCTCGCCCTAAAGGTGAAACTCGCTGAGCAAGGCGTGGGATACTTGGTGTTCGGCGGGCTGGTAACAGCTACGTTGGCACTCCTTCCCTTTGCTTTCCGCCTGGCACAGCGCTTAAGCATGTCCAACTTGGGAACACCGTCGCCAGCAGAGCTCCTGGAGGTTGCCTTTAGCCCGGCTAATGTGCACGCCTATGCATTCTTCTTTATCACCACCGTGCTAAGAGTGTGCCTCACGGGGCTCTTCTTTTTCATGATGTGCGTAGCGGAGAGGACCTATAAGCAGGTGAGTGTCAATGGTTCCTTTTTACTCTGTGATTTATTGAAGGGCTTGTAAAAATGGAAGGTAATATTTATAAATGAGTGGATAGACCACAAGAAAAACCAACCTGAGGGAATTTGAATGGATAAAAATGGGGCTACTTCAAGTTAGTGGAGGGTTCCAACTTGTAGGTGCTGCTTGATGACCAGGTTTTGAAAGAGGAAGATGCAATTTCAGTCGTTATTTCGAAGGAAGAGTGGGCCAGAAAGACCGGCAGGTTTTCCGCACGTATCTTCAGCCATATTTCATTTATTTTGAAACAATGGTAATGTCTTTGTAAAACTCAAACTAACTCTTTTCCAAGGTAGAAAAGAGAACAACAAATGTACTTCTTGATCACATTAACTAAATGTAATGTCAACCCCTGCAGAGACTTTTATTCGCCAAACACTTCAGTCACCTGACGTCCGCTCGCAAAGCCAAGAAATCTGAGATTCCTCACTTCCGACTGAAGAAGCTGCAAAACATCAAGATGTGGCTTTCCCTGCGTTCCTTCCTCAGGGTGCGTACGTACCTGCATTTCTTTAACGCCACTTGTCTGTTTTACCACTTCCTTGGTTCGCGCTTTACAGAGACGAGGGCCACAGCGCTCCGTAGACGTCATTGTTTCCACCATCTTCCTCCTTGCCCTTTCCATCTCTTTCATCATCTGTGCGCAGGTAAACGCCAAATTTTGAGTGGATCTTTTGTCACTTAGCAAATACATTCACAGTAATCCCTCAAATATCGTGGGTAATGTACACAAGCAATGACCGCAATAATCGAATAAATAAATAGATTTAAATTATTATTATTTGATTTTTACATCCATGCTGAGTCCTTGTCCTTCCACTTACAAGTTTCAGCATGGATTTTCAATTTTTTTAATGTATTTTATTATTGTTTTTAAAGAATTTCTGGAAAAAATAGTGGTGAATTTGCGATAAATCGAGGGATTACTGTACCAAGGCATTTCTCTTTTAAAAAGCTTCTGCAGAGCCACAAGACCTTCCTGGACTCGCTAACTAACTGGGAGCTGATGTTATGGGCCTCGTCACTCGTCCTCTTTCTTCTACGACTCGCCACGCTGGGGTCCGAGACCAACTGCAAGTACAGCAACTCCTCAGTGCTGCTTACCGAGCAGGTCGGTACCAAGTAAGCTCATCAACTAATAATGCTTGACCTGTTTACCGGGGGCTGAAAGATAGGCTTGACACTAAGGCCTTGTGTGTGTGCCTTTCAGATTAATTTGTATCTGAAGATTGAGAAGAAACCCAACAAGAAGGAGGAGCTCAACATTGTGAATAATGTTTTGAAGCTGGCTACTAAACTCATGAAGGTGAGCACAACTCACAAGTGTTTAGTTATTTTAAACCATTATTGCTACTAGTGTTGGACTGATATCACTTTTTTTTGGGTCGGTGAGCTTATGATGTTGATACTTACATCATTTTTGTTTTGTTTTTTTAAAGACGCATTTTTTTTGTTTGATTTAGTACTCTTTGACACTGACCTAATTTTAATTTCTTATCAGTATACATGTATCTAGAAAAACACTAATCGCTACCCAACCACATGATAGGAACTGGACACGCCGTTCCGCCTTCTAGGCCTGACCGTCAACCCGCTCATCTACAACATCACCAGGGTTGTCATTTTGTCAGCTGTGTCCGCCGTGGTCAGCGACTTGCTGGGTTTCAACATCAGAGTGAGTTATAGAGTAGATTCTCCCAAAAAAACAACAACAGTTTTTGCATTTTTTATTAAATGTTTACATATTTTACCAAAATATGCTGAAGAAAAATGATAACTGAGATCTAGATTGCTTTTCAGTGATTCCTTCCAACTTTTGTTTGATGCGAGATTTGAATTTCTCTCATTGTGTTTTGCAGCTTTGGAAAATCAAACCCTAATGTGAATGTGGCTATGGGACTTTTTGGCTTTTAAAGCGGAAAGCGGGCCACTTGTGCAAAGCTACTGACCGCCTGGGGACGGCTAATGCTACGGAACCTCACCTTTTGCACCCCCTTTAATGCGGTTTAACATAGCTGGGAAAGTGAACTACTGTGCAGTTAATTGAGGTACGCCACATACTATCTAATGCCAGTAATTTAACACAAAAGTGTATCTTTTGGGGTTTTCTATTTATTTCAGGTTCTAGCACTTATGTATTAATAGAGTAGAATAACCACTATTTGCCTTATCCATTGAGGACCACTGTTATTAAACTATGCAAGTAGGAATTGTTGAACTTTTGTTGGAAGGTTAGCGTTCCTTGTAAGGTGGATGGATACATTTAATGCTCATTTAAGAACAATTTGAAGCATGAATTGAGCCTGCCTTGGTTATATCTGAGAAATGTGGGAGTATGTGTGCTGTAATTATAGGGGATCAGAATATTTTTGGTGTCTGAAAAAACTTTTTTGTGTCAAAGTGGGACTTGTTTGTGATAAAATATATTCTGATAATGTTAGGTTTGGTGAATCTGTCAGATAATACCTAACTTTTAAAATAGGGGGCCAAATAAAATTCTTAGGGTTGCCTACTGCTAATTTAATAATCATTTGTAAAATAAAATGTTTCCAATACACTGCTGTTTGTTTGTTTAGAATTATTTGTTTTTGATTTAGCTATTGTTAGGTTCATCTATAATTATACTTTAATATAACTAAAAAAACACTGCAGGCAGATATCTGATTTAATTATTGACATTTAATTAAGTATTTATTTAGCATTACAGAATTAATCCAACAGCTATGTTCATAGAACCAGTCAACAACCCTCATAACTAAGGAAGAAGAAGAAAAAAGATGATGGAAGAAAAAAAAGTGGCCAAAATTTGGACTTTAAAGTCAGAATTCTGGGAATTAAATCTGAATTGTTGGGGTCAGAGTGAGCCGTCATTTTTCTTTCCAAAGTCAAGCCATCTGCACTGCATTTTTGGTTGCCCTCTTTCTTCAGGTTTTACGTTAAAGAGGTAGGAAATGCTTGCGTGCGCAGTAACTGAGAGAAAGAAGAAAAAAAGAAAACGCCAACGTCACCCAGTCGAGCGCTCCGCGCAGTGGGCTTCAGCTCCCCCTCGTTCAAATCCTGCTTTGCAATTTTACGGAAACTGTCCAACATCGAATGCAGAATTTTGTATTTTTGTCTCCAGAAGTGCTCCATTGCTCATGTCGAACGGGTGCGTTAACGCCAAGAAAACAGACGTCAGGATGAATGAGAAGAAATGCTGTAAGTCAATTCATTAGGTACACATGCCATGTTTGAGGAAAAATGATTATAACTGCTTAATTTGAGATAAATGTTTAATTCTTGACTCTTACGGGAAAAAGTGTTTATATACATATATTTATATATGTATTTATTATTTTTTTAAATTTATATGTACTAAATATATAAATAAATAAAAATAATATATATTCTGTAAATAAAACAATAGAATAAAAATAATATATGTATATATATATTTTTTTATTTTTAATAACTACCCCAGCACATACACTGCCATCTATACACACACCTGGGCTGGCAGGGTTGAGAACTTAATGTTTTGGTTTGTTATTTCTAATATTTGACTCACTGTGAAGCTCTATTACTGTTTAAAAAAGAGAATTTTTAAGTGCATCTCATGTTCTTCTGTCATGGATCTCATTTTCCTTTTTTTTCCTTCTCTTTCCTGCAGCGTGGGCGTCTTACATGACCAATTCCCCCACTGTGATCGTGATGATCGGCCTTCCAGCCAGAGGGAAAACATACGTGTCCAAGAAACTCACACGTTACCTCAACTGGATCGGCGTCCCCACCAAAGGTAGAACACACAGTGGCCGCTTCTGGTATGTGCGACTAAAAATAGGTCTCCTTTAATTGTCATGCCGGTAAATTTAGCCCCAGAGGCCTGCAGAAAGCACCCGTTGTCGTTGTCTTCGCAGTTTTTAATCTGGGCGTGTACCGCCGAGAAGCCGTCCGCGCCTACAAGTCATACGATTTTTTTCGTCACGACAATGAGGAGGCCATGAAGATAAGGAAGTAAGTTTTGACAACACCAACAATAAGCGGATGGATGTGAGTCTGTCAGAGTCCTAAATATCAAAGCAAAAGTGACAGCTGTCGTTCATAGCTTCTCATTTTAGCCTTGGCTCACATACAGTAGAAGTTTTATATAACCATGGAAAACATATCAGGTCTTAATAACAATTGAACACTTCAGTTTATACTGTCACTCATTATCTATCCTTGAAGACCTACTAATATTGCCTTAAGGCGACAGTAAAGCACCCTTTTTTGTTTTGACGAAACTCCTCAACTCACTTCAAAATAAATAAATTCTGCACAATAGACTGCATAGATTGCATAACCCTTATAGTTCCTCACCCAATTGGATAGTAATGTGCTCTCATTTTAGCAAAAAAATGACAGCTTTTTTGTCAAATCTAACCAATCAAAAATGTGCAATTTTTGTGAGCCATATAAAAGAAATTAGAATAATAATTTATCTAACTGTCATATTTCCAGGCAGTGTGCACTTGTGGCCCTCCGGGATGTGAAGGTCTACCTGACAGACGAAGGCGGTCAGATTGCTGTAGGTCCTGTTTTATTCATCCCATCTAATCTCATTTTCCGAACCGCTTCATCATGAAGGTTGCGGGGGGTGCTGGAGCCCATCCCAGCTGTTTTCAGGCCAGAGGCAGGGGACACCCTGAATTGGTGGCCAGCCAATCGCAAGGCACAATGGGACAAACAAACCATTTATGCTTACACTCGTATCTAGGGGCAATTTAGAGTGTCCAATCAGCCTACCATGCATTATGAACACATCTGGACAGATCATCAAGAGTTTTTTCCCCTCAGGTTTTCGATGCTACCAACACGACAAGAGAGCGCCGAGACCTCATTCTAGAGTTTGTGAAGGAAAATGGATTCAAGGTGAGTTCATCAAGTATTAGTAAAGGACATCTGTACCTTTCAGCAGTACATAAACTGGTTAGCTAAACCTCAAATCTAATGTAATGTCCCCTTTAATGTGATTTATTGCATTTTGCCAACAGGTGTTCTTTGTCGAGTCCGTCTGTGACGACCCAGAAGTCATTGCTGCCAATATCCTGGTCCGTGTCTAAAACGTTTCTATTCATATCCGCACTCAACAGCTGTGATATCATGTAACAAACTTCTTGTTTGCACGCCTCCGAACAGGAAGTCAAGGTGTCTAGTCCGGACTACCCCGAAAGACACCGAGAAAGGGTCATGGATGACTTCCTGAAACGGATCGAATGCTACAAGGTGACTTACCAGCCGTTGGATCCCGATGATTACGATAGGTAAGACCCTCGTCCAATGTTTTTTCCGTATGGTAGAGAAACCACTAAAGTCCGACACTGAGTCACCCTCCTCGCAGGGACCTCTCATTCATTAAAGTGATGAACGTGGGCCGACGTTTTTTGGTGAACCGGGTTCAGGACTACATCCAGAGCAAGATCGTCTACTACCTCATGAACATCCACGTGCATTCGCACTCTATTTACTTGTGTCGACACGGCGAGAGCGACCATAACATCGAAGGGCGCATTGGGGGGGATTCGGAACTTTCTCCCCGAGGGAAACAGGTAAGGATACCCAATTCCTGAAAAAGTATCTTCACCTTAACCTTTTTTTGACCCCCAGTTTGCCCACGCCCTTCGCAAGTTTATCGAAGAGCACGATTTGTCAGATTTGAAAGTGTGGACAAGCCAGTTGAGACGCACCATACAGACGGCCGAGGAGCTGGCTGTCCCTTATGAACAGTGGAAGATACTCAATGAAATTGACGCGGTGTGTGGCGTGATCTCATGTGTATCTCGCTGCTGTGGTGAGAACTTTCTTCATAAATGGTGTTTTTTGTTTTTTCTTCAGGGAGTCTGCGAAGAGATGACCTATGAGATGATCCAGAGGGTTTTCCCAGAGGAGTTTGCATTGAGGGACCAGGACAAATATCACTACCGCTACCCTGGAGGGGAGGTGAATCCTAATATACACCACATTTGAAAAGTAAAATTAGCACCCAATATTAAATATGAATAAATATTTGAGTTTGAATAAACTAGAATATGGTCGGAGGGGATTTTTTTTCTTTTCAAAAACGGTATAAACTTTATACATAGATGCTTTATAATTCATCATATGTAGTTTTGGGGGCAATTCATGGAGGTTCTATGATGCCAACACAAAAAAAAACAGGAAAGGAAGGATGATAGAACCAAGAGTACAAACATTACATCTTTAAGTTTAAAAAAAACTCTGAAAAACTCTTGGATCTTAAATCATCCTCCTCCAATTTAAATGTATACTAATCTTGCTTGTTACTTCTGGGGTTTGAGGTTCTACTTTATTGCACTTGTCACATTTTTGTGTTATCAATTGCTCTTAACTGTATTTGTTATTTTGAAAACAAATGGTTGAAAGGCCTTATCAGTAAGCAAGTAATTATACTTTATGTGCCGTTCGTCTGAGAGTTTTATTTTGTTTTTTTATGTCTAGCTCTCTTCATATGTGATCCAATTAAACTGGAGCGTTGACCTCAAATACTCTTTCAGTCCTACCAGGACCTGGTCCAGCGTCTAGAGCCGGCCATCATGGAGCTGGAAAGACAAGGAAACGTGCTGGTGGTCTGCCACCAAGCGGTCATGCGTTGTCTGTTGGCCTACTTTCTGGACAAAAGTGCCGGTAAGTGCTGCCAAGTGCCTCTTAGTGCTTTTTCCATGTGCCACGACACCTGACTTTGATACTGATTATGCCCTGGTTTTCTTCTCGCCACAGAAGACCTGCCCTACATGAAATGTCCGCTGCACACCGTCCTCAAATTAACCCCAGTGGCATATGGTAGTGAATCATCTCTATATTTAAATTGCAGTGGCGGGCCGTGCATTACACACATAGGCCTTCAGTAGTGCTACCTCTGAATCAATGCTACCCTCAATAACTGTTATGGCTATAAAACCTCTACTGCAGTTCCAGCTGCGAATATGCGCTTCATTTTTTTCATCCTGTATATATTTTGTTTCCTGCAGGTTGTAAAGTGGAAATGTTCCATCTCAATGTGGAGGCAGTTAACACACATCGCGACCGACCACTTGTAAGTCCCAAACCACTTCACTCCATCAAAAGAATTTTACACCAATTAACTATTATGAATATTTCCATACAAAAAAACGGATTGGCCAATGACACCCAGTGACTTCAACAAATGCCCTGTAAACCATTTACTGCTAGATTAGTCACCACTTTCCGGTTTATATACTTTTCAAAAGTTTCTTCTTTAACTCCACTTTAAAGAGAGAATTCCCCTTTATTGATGACTTTTTCATGACTTTGCCATTACAGTCTTTTTGATTCTTTTCCTTGCTTAATGTGGCTAGATGCATTTTTCTTAAAGGTGATGATTATTATTCTTATCTTAGCTTATGTCTGACCGTGCTTGGCTTGGAATGAATCCTACCTTTTTCCCCCCTCCCGGCCTCTCCTCGCTCTACATTTCCTTACCCCCTCGCCTCCTGCACCTAGCAGGGTCAAATTCCCAAGGACTCGAGCCTTTTACACCGACGGAATAGTTACACACCCTTGGCCAGTCACGATCAAGTCAAGCGCCCCCGGCTGTACAGCGCGGGCAATCAGCCCTGGCTACCCCTGGCCCCCACGCCACCTGCCCTGATGCCAGGGGGACGGCCAAGCCAAGTCAGTTCCACCGCCGGCCGTGTTGCTAACCAGTCACCTCCCATCCTGATTGTCACATCTCAAACCCCCATTGCACCCCTTCCATGTTTGAGCGTGCACATGTTAATGAAATTGGCCGTGCAGTTTACACAATAAAGCTTCCATCTTGGGTTATTTCTAATGGTCTCCATGCATGTTAATATTTAGCAGGATTCTAAATGTTTGCATTGAAGGGAAGAAAAAAAAAAGCATGTTCATATTTGTATGTCTGACTTGTTGTCTCTACATTTCTATTGTTTTTGTTTTTGTTTTTTTTAAACAGCCTCCAACAGGAAATGTCTGTCTGTGAGTATTTTGAAAGATGTTTAGCCAACCTTTCTTTCTTTTTCTTCTTCTTTACCCCTTTAAAAGCTTCATCTCATTACACACATTCCTCTGAGGCACTGTAACACAAAATATAGCAACTTACAAATTTGTTATTGACATAAGTTTCAATTTTTTTTGCTTGGCAGGGCTCCTTGTGTGAGGGTATCAACTTTGAGGACCCTAAAGAAACGAGAGGCTGTGTGCGTTTCTGACTGAATACAAGTAACATCCATATGTGAAATTTACTTTGGTAAATTTTTAGTCTAAAAAAATATATATATATCAAATCCATGATGTAACATTTTAATCCTGTATTCAACATACTAAGTATGCCCTTGAATGTAATGACATTATTCAGCAATTCATAAAAGAAGGGATACTGTAAATATAATTTGTTTGTAGAAGTCTGAAGTGTTTAAGCATACTACCTTTGTCTAAATTATATTTTTAAAAATAATCTTTTATCTAATTAATAGGAAAAGTCTTTTTGGTGAGTATCTGTTATGTCTGTATGTTAACAGGTTATCATTGAATGAAAGAATAATTGAAGATGGGCTGTTTTTTTTACCGCAACTTGTCATGTTTTGGTGATGAAGCAGATTGAATTTGAAAATATTCAAATGATTTTATATTATGTTTATATAACCTGCTTGTATTTGCACAAAATGTTGCTCATTTATTAAAGTGCAATTAAATACCACACTTAATACTGACAGGCTTGTTGATTTTTCTATCATAATCCGTTGGGATCACAGGAATTGAAGCGTATGACCTTACTCAATTTGTACCACTTTAAGAATAAATGAATAATAATTCATAATAATATAAATCATAAATCAATTAATTTTAAAAATGAATGGGAACTGACCCAAAACCTTTGGAATATATCCTTCAGCAGAACACAGCACCTCAATATAATTTCTCCAGTAACTACATTTTCTAGGGAATGATACAATTTTATTTTGCAGTAATTTGAACTTTAATGCCATGACGAAATTCGTGAGGTGATGGCAAATCTCACGGTACGAATCCCCCCCGTTTGTGAGCTATTAGAGAACTTACGGTAGTACCTGCGTCGTTACGTCACGCGCTGGCGTTTGACGTCGGGCCCCTCTCGGTGGCTCGGTGGGCATTGTTCGAGCCTCTGGAAACGGGCGACTACAGGTAACAAAAACAACAACAAAAAGCTGTCCAGTTTAGACATTTTAGTCCGAGGACGAGAACTTAGGACAAGGAAGGCAACTCGGACGAAAAAATGTCCACTGATGCTAAGTTCATGGACTGCTTTGCAATATGCTAGCCCAGTTTAGCGTCGCTCGACAGACTCATTGCCCACTCAGCACCATTCCTGTTTTATTAAAATCATACTACTAATTTTTTATTTACGCGTCATCACAAGATATGTGACAAAAAAAAAACATGTAAGTTTGAAGCTAAGGCTAAAACGTCCGGACAAAAGAACAGGAAAATGTTGATGTCAGGATGTTTTTTCCCTCCCTGTGTTTTCCCTTTGACATTAGTAGTTTGGCAAACAATAGTGTCTATCTACTATCATTTCAATCAGATATTATAATTTATGTTTCATTGATGAAGGGTTATTTGTACAAAAAAAAATGAGTGGATTTTTAAAACTTAGTGTGTTTTTTTTAATGAGAATGCCTTTTTACACTAAGTTGTGAATTGGGGAAACAATTATGATAAGAAAAATAATTTAAAACTGCCTACTTTCAGAAACAGTTTATTTTCAGGATTGTTGTAATTTTTAAAAATATGTTTTAAAGTACTGTAAAAGTATGACTAATTTCAGGAATGGCTGCCAATGAGGTACAAAAAAAACCTTCAAATGCCCCAAAAAACCAACCAGAAGTAACCTGAAAATTGTCAAAATGAGCAGAAAGCCACAAATACACTAGAAAAAAAGGAAATGGCCCAAAAATGTACAGGAAATGACCTGCGAGGCGTCCGAAGAAAACGTTGTCAGAAGTATTATTATATTTCTGTCTGTTGTAAATATTGAGCATTTATTCCCTGTCAGGCAGGATGTTACGTCTTCGTTGTAAGACCAAAACTGGGACTCACGTCATGCAAGGCTTGACTCACCAGTCTTGTGTGAAAGAGTTAAAAAGCAAAGTGGAGGAGCTGACTGGCATCCCTTGTGAGGTACAGAAAATCATGGTGGGATACCCCCCATCCAGCCTGGACTTGCGCAATGGGGACGCTCACCTCAAGGATTACCCCATCAAATCTGGTAAATTTTTAATTGCGATCTAATTCATTTTACAATCAGCATTCTCATAGCTGTCACGATGTTGCTCCGCCCCCTACAGGTGACACCCTGATCGTGGAGGAGGAGAAAGACAAGCCCAAGCTGAGTGAACGACCCGTCGTCACCAAACCTCCTCGGCTGAGCAACTTGCCAGCGTTGGCGCGCCGCGTGGTGCCCGCCGACAACTCCTGCCTGTTCACTAGCGTCAATTACGTGGTGGAGGGCGGGGTTTACGACCCGGCCTGCTCCCTCGAGATGCGCGGTCTCATCGGCCAAATCGTGTCCAGCGACCCTGCCGAGTACTCCGAAGCCGTTCTGGGCAAGAGCAACGAGGACTACTGCGCCTGGATCCGCCGTGACGACACGTGGGGGGGCGCCATCGAGCTGTCCATTCTGTCCAAGTTCTACCAGTGCGAGATTTGCGTGGTGGACACGCAGACAGTGCGCATGGACCGCTTTGGCGAGGATGCCGGTTACCTCAAGCGGGTGATGCTCATTTACGACGGTATTCATTACGACCCGCTGCAGAGGGAAGCCACGGGCTCGCCCCCGCAGACCATCTTCTCCACCGCCGACGACGTCCTCCTGGCGCAGGCGCTGGAGCTGGCCGACGAGGCTCGCCGCAAACGGCAGTTCACGGACGTCAACCGCTTCGCCCTGCGCTGCATGGTGTGCCAGATGGGCCTGGTGGGACAGAAGGAGGCGCGAGAGCACGCCAAGGAGACGGGTCACACCAATTTCGGTGAAGTCTGAAAACGCCATCTGTCTTTTCTTTTCCACGTCCGTGGCCGTCTACCTCGGTGTTTCCCAACCGAAATCGAGCCGAGGCGTGAATTTTACGGAAGAATAATCTCAATTGGTTACACAGACTTTTACGCTGAGACTATTGGCTGCTTTGAAATGCTCAAAAAATGCCGCAAAATGGCACCAAAGTCACATCTGATCAAATAATAACGTTTAAGGGGCACTTTGGTGTCACTGGTGAGGTCAGAAAAAGTTTAATTTGCAAACTGCCTGCCATAAAAGTGGCGCTTTGGTGTCATCTTGCTCCTTCCAAAGATAATTCTCAATGTTTTTTAGTGGTTCTGAGCTCATTGGCGAGCAATTGACTCCGCCAGTCGTAGAATCCATTGGAGCTGGCGGCAAATGATCACGGTCAGACCTCAGTCAAAATGAATTGGCTGTCTATCAAAGTCAATGTCAATCCCTTAGGGCAAACCTGGGCAATCTGCTCCTCCAAGGCCGCTGTGGGTGCAGGATTTTGTTCCAACCGAGCCAGCTCAGACAGTTTAACTAATTAAATTTCTGATAGAACAAGAAGCACTTGAATGCAATCCACTGATTGCACTTCTAAGATACCAGATTGGTGGATTGTTTCCTCTTATGGGTTGGAAGGAAAACCTGCAACCCCTGCGGCCCTTGGTGAAATTCATTTCCCAGGTCTGCATTCGGAATTATGATGTATCTGGCACCAACCAGGTGGATATGCAAGTCAATTTTCATTCTGCTTAACACTTAATGCCGTAGGTAGATAACAAACTTATTTTTAGTCAGGCACATGCACAGACTTCTAATAGCCATTTGTGTGTTTCTAAAAAAAGAAAATAATAATAAATGGCACCTCCTGTGTTATTGCATTTGTCAGCTGACATCAGTAATGTGGTTGACAACAAATATTTTATATTTTCGCGTGTATTTTATAACACTTTGTCTTACAAATGCATACGTAAGAATGCAAACCTGGAAGTTTATTGCTCAATCTTTCAAAAAATTTTGTTTTCTTATCAAAATACCTACATAGATTTACTCTACAAAGTCTTAGTGTTTGATTTTGGTGGAGCGAATAGCATGTTTTTAACAAAAGTTATTAATTACCGTTAACGCAATCAATGCAGTGAATAAATCTGTTTACAAAAGAGGAGGGGAGAATAACAAGTCTACACCCCTGTTGGAATAGTTTAAATGTCTGGTTTTTAATTTTTAAAGGTAAATCAAGGTCTGTGCAACATGGATGGTGCTTAACCACCACCTGCACTCTATCTGTGCATGTGCCTGTTTATATTCGTTGAAGTCTTCAAATTAATCACGTAAATTAGCTGCGGCAAAGTGGTTGGGAATCACGCTTCTACCTCACGTCGGCCGCCAACATTCACGACACACCTTCAGTGTTTTACTTTTTAAACCACGCGCAACTGCGGACTGATAGCATTTTCGCTTTTTCCACTATTTAACGCATTTATCATTAACTTGCATTGAATGAAACTATTTTGTCGTGTCCAATGTGAAAGACTTCACCCACAAGAAAACAATTATCAAGTCGTGTGCTTTGCGATTCTTGTTTTGGTTTATGCGGAATGACAACACAGCTCCAATCTATCAATGAATTGGATAGAAATTCAAATTTGATGGCCTTTATTGATTCATATCTAAGTCTTTTCACATGGGGTACTTTTTTTTCTTCAAAATGAAATGCCAAACCCTTTAAAAGCCACTTGAAAGCGAATAGTGAGATATAGGCATGATGATGTTTTGATTTAATTAAACTTCAGATTGTTCACTGCTGATTTTATTGCTATTTTTTTGTTGTGAAACTTAAAGTGGGGTTTTTGAGAAAAAAACTTGACGACATTTTCATTTTAAGAAGCTCGCAATCAATGGTGCTGTAGAACATGACCTTAATTTTTTTATTCTTTTCACAAGTATCATTTTTCTGTGAATTTAAATCATGTGAACTGTTGACGCTTTTGTGTGAGTCGAACATTGGTACCGACTTGCTGCCAAAGTCCCATTCAGATGTTGTTTTAATGTGAAACACTGTGGTTGGCATTTTAACACCATTCACAAGTTCTTAACAAGAACTTCCACGATTGTTGCACACAAAACATGACAACTGGACTTATACTTGACTTTTTTTCTGAAATGTGTCACAAATAAAGGCGATGCAAGCAGTGTGTCTTTGGTGTCTTAAATATTCAATTTAGCAATTTTTATGTGCAAAACTGTATATATATACACACATATATACATATATACATATATATATATATATATATATATATATATATATATATATATATATATATATATATATATATATATATATATATATATATATATATATATATATATATATATATACACACACATACATACATACATATATTATATATATGTATGTGTAAGTATATATATTTTGCTACTGCAAATTTTGCATTTACATTGGATATTGCATATATATGTTATACATATATGTATGCAATATGCAATGTAAATGCAAAATTTGCAGTAGCAAAATCTATAGCGTCCAGAAGAGTTATTTGTTGTTATTAATGGCAATTTTGTGTTCTGGTATTTATTTATTGTTGCGACATTACTGCGTGCTCGAAACACCTGGTGGCGCTATTGTGCTTTTCTGTGTTGTCGACTGCTGTAAAATTCCAAAGAAGGAAAAAAAAAAACATGGCAGCGCGCTGACAAATGTCACATTTTACACAAGGCGACCCAAAAAGGTGTTTTGTTATTTAAAATATATGTAAACTACAAGCCAGACCAAGCGTGCTTGCCAAGAGACCTCAAAAGGTATAAATGTTTAGTTTTTATACGTTACCGCTGCTTTTTATTCTTAGCATTAGCTGCTGTTGATGTAAACATTTCTAGCAGTTCATTTTAACGCTCTTTTACTGACATAAAAATGTTCTTTCATTGCAGGGGTTTTAAAGTACTTAACTGGCATTATGGTCCATCTCTGTAAGTATTTTATCGACGTATATCAAAAGGAGTCAGCATTATAGATGCTCTCACATGGAAATAAAACTGAATTAATTTTGCTGTATTTAGTACACAAACGAAAGCGTTAAAACACGTGTTTACATGTGTACTAGTCTATTACTACATATTGTGTTTAAGCTAAAGTGATACCTAAAATTTAAGACTGCTCCTTCTTTTTTTAAAGTGTCATCTGATCCACCGGGAAATATCAATGATAAATATATTATGGGGGAAGATAACTGCATTTTTCCAAGAAACCCTAAAGTTAATCATCAAGCTTCTTAAGCAAATAGAACGATTCCTCATGTAGTGACTGTGAGCTATTTATATAATGATTAAGATAGGCTTCCATTTGCACATTCTTTGAATATTTTGATGATATATTATTTTATTCCAGTTTTCTTCTCTGAATTTTGCAAAAAAATAACACGAGGCTTCCTTCCAAATCAATCCGCCATTGCAGCATCACAGCTGTTAAAGCGTTACCACGGAGGCTATGTGGTCATCCGTATGGCGATGGCGGGCCACAAGCAAGCCAACCGACCCTTCTACCGTATCGTGGCGGCGTACAACAAGCGGGCCAGAGACAGCAAGTACATTGAACAACTAGGCACGTACGACCCACTGCCCAACGTGTACAATGAGAAACTGGTCAGCTTCAACTGGGACCGCATCAAGTACTGGATCGGCTGTGGCGCGCATCCCACCAAGCCTGTGGCCAAACTTCTAGGTGTGTTTACTACTTATTTAGATATAGTATTTTTAACGCATCCCTAAGTGAAGATTGTTCTTTTTTTTCTTCCCTCTCGCAGGTTTGGCAGGCTTTTTCCCACTCCATCCAATGACGGTGACGGAGATGGAACGTCGGCGAGCCCGAGCCGCGCAGACGGAAGTTGAACACACAGAAAGTCGACAGGTGGAAGTGTGAAGGAGTTGTGATGTGACGGAAACTGTTTTGGGACATTGTATATTCGGTTAGATTTGGCTCATGTTTAATGTATGGAGTCCTTTAATTAAAAGTGAAGACATTGACATGCACCTGGTCATAGCTTCTTTTCTAATCTATATTTTTTGTTATCTTAGGTTTTACTTCAAAATACCCGATCCCACGCTCAGACATTATTATTTCAACTGGCATTGACGGCAAAGGAATATTGTTCAAAATATGCAACTTGATTCTAGTTAGATTTTAGGCACTTTTAAATACTGTATGCATTTTTCATTGACAAAAACTGCAACTTCAACGTCATATTAAAACTAATCTTGAAAATAGGATGTTTTGTAGCATCTTACAACTTAATGTAATTTTGCAATTTTAATTCAAAAATTATCTTTAATATTTATCAATATTTTGACTTTAATCTCACGGATTACAATTTAGGTTCAAATATTGGACCATCATAAAAATGTACTTTTCCATTGTACTTAATTCTGGGAACATGACCACTGGAATCTCGGGTATCTCATATATTTATTCACTTTTCATTCAAAAATAATATGTATTTTTATTTTTAAATAGGGGGCTTTCTTCTCATTGGAAAACAGCTTTCCACATTTGAACCAAATTCTTCGAATATTCTTCATCGGTTTCTTTTCCTTCTTGAAGAATTCACTTCCCTCACCGCCCCTCGTAAACGTTTAATCTCCAGCCTTTCTTCTGCTTTCCTTTTCATATGTTTGCTCGTGACTCATTGCTGCTGAGTGATTAACCTCAAACAAGCCATTGGATGTCCATTACATTATTTGCCCAGTTATTTTTAATAATCATTCAGCCCTCCCTTTTTTCCCTTTATCTGAAAAGTATCTTTTCTCCAGCTATTTCATGGATACCCGCACACAAATGATGAGTCATTTACTGTCGTAAAGTTACTCACCGGCTTTATAGAAAAATGACTTATCAAATCTTGTTGACATTTCCATTTATGTCAAGCAACTGCAATCAATTTGACTTCTGTTGTCGTTCATGGCAATGAAAGCTGATCAATCACTGCCATCCCATATTGTTTCATTATGACATGACTTTAATCATCGTTCATGAGTCCGGCAAGGCCCACATGAATGTTTATTTCCAAATCATTGGTGAATATTTCTGCACCTCGCCCATCCAAGCATTATCCTAAAAACTACAAGTTCTGCATGCGTGCGTGTACTTTACAAGTACCCGTGACGTCATACGACAATACTTGAAAGGTTTACCGAGGGAGGGCACGATCGCACCAATCTCAGTTGAACTGTTGATCATTGATGACAAACTGGTTACGCCAAGGTTGGTTGTAAGCTGAATCAAAGTGAACTGTACCACGAATTGTGTATTTCCACATTCGTGAATAAGATGAAATGAACCAGGCAGACATCTTTTGGATGCACAGTTGACAAGGAGGAAAGATGAAAACATGGAAGACACTTTACAGCCTTTTCCTTGTGAATGCAAACCTCATGATGATGGTTATGTTCAGTGTCATCAACAGCCAAGAGCAAGGTGAGTGCTTTGAAATTTTTAACATAAATTGGTGGCAATTGACTTACTTGACTGGCTCAAATTGAACTACAATATTTAGATTTAAAAAAGTAAATTCATTATCCAGAAATGAGGTTCAATTAGGATATTTTGTGAAATTTAGACATTTGATTTCATATGTAGCTATAGAAAAGGCTGAAATGCGGATGAATTTATATGATCACATTAGATTGAAAATAAATAGCAAAGGTGTTTGATTGGTTTCCTTAAATGTGTGTACATATCACGGAGAAATGTATCCATTTTAAGATGTTCCTAAAATACAATGCTATTATGCTATTTTTTAATTCAATCAAATTATAACCTGAACTTTTGACCAAATGTGTCAATATGATTTGCTGTTGAAAGACCGCAAAATGTAAGATTGTTTGTTGATGGTTGTCAAAACAAAGGTACCTGACGTCACCTGTAGAGAGAAAATACAATTATTGATCATTACTGACATAGCCATGAAAGAAAAGTACATGTTAAAGGAATCTTTATGTTGTTTCAATTTTCTCAGAAATGTAATGACATTTTGGCCTGTTGAGTTGGAGAAATAATTTTGGGACGATATAAATTGAATTGGATTTTTTTCATTGCAACCTATAAAAAGTCATGAGATGGAACACTATAGTGACACAGCACATTTATAAATATGAGTAAAGTGACGAGATTTTGCAAATCGATTACTCATTAAGCCAGGGGTCTCCTACTCCTTTCCTAGAGGGCCGCCAACCATTCTGCTTTACATATAACCTTCCTCTACCACACTTGAATCTAATGACCAACTAATCAGCAAGGTGTCCAGGAGCTTGATTATAACCCTGATTATTTGATCCAGGTGTGTTGGTGGAGGCAGACATGGAAAGCAGACTGGAGAGGATTAATACTGATTCCACAGAAACAATTGGTTCTTCGACAAAAAGTGGTGTATCTACAGGCATACCTTCCAGAAGTCTGGAAACAACATTCACCACAGATGGAACCCTCAAAACTACCAATACTGATTCCACAGAAACAATAAAATCTTCCACTGAAAGTGGTGTATCTTCAACCACCACTCAGCTGTCTGACTCAACTCTGAGAAGTCTGGAAACAACATTCAACACAGATGGAACCCTCAAAACTACCAATAGTGATTCCACAGAAACAATAAGTTCTTCCACTGAGGGTGGTGTATCTACAGGCGTACCTTCAACCACCAATCGGCTGTCTGACTCAACCCAGAACAGTCTGGAAACAACATTCGTCACAGATGGAACCCTCAAAACGACCAATACTGACTCCACTGAAACAATCAGTTCTTCCACTGGCAGTAGCTTATCTTCAGGCGTACCTTCAACCACCAATCGGCTGTCTGACTCAACCCAAAACAGTCTGGAAAGAACATTTGTCACAGATGGAACCCTCAAAACTACCAATACTGACTCCACAGAAACAATAAGTTCTTCCACTGAAAGTGGTGTATCTACAGGCATACCTTCAACCACCACTCAGCTGACTGACTCAACTCTGAGAAGTCTGGAAACAACATTCAACACAGATGGAACCCTCAAAACTACCAATACTGATTACACAGAAACAATAAGTTCTTCCACTGAAAGTGGTGTATCTACAGGCGTACCTTCAACCACCAATCGGCTGTCTGTCTCAACCCAGAACAGTCTGGAAACAACATTTGCCACAGATGGAACCCTCAAAACTACCAAAACTGACTCCACTGAAACAATCAGTTCTTCCACTGGCAGTAGTTTATCATCAGTGGTACCTTCAACCACCACTCAGCTGACTGACTCAACCCAGAACAGTCTGGAAACAACATTCGCCACAGATGGAACCCTCGGAACTACCAATACTGACTCCACTGAAACAATCAGTTCTTCCACTGGCAGTAGCTTATCTTCAGGGGTACCTTCAACCACCACTCAGCTGACTGACTCAACCCAGAACAGTCTGGAAACAACATTCGTCACAGATGGAACCCTCAAAACGACCAATACTGACTCCACTGAAACAATCAGTTCTTCCACTGGAAGTAGCTTATCTTCAGGGGTACCTTCAACCACCACTCAGCTGTCTGACTCAACCCAGAATAGTCTGGAAACAACATTCGCCACAGATGGAACCCTCAAAACTACCAATACTGACTCCACAGAAACAATAAGTTCTTCCACTCAAAGTGGTGTATCTACAGGCATACCTTCAACCACCACTCAGCTGACTGACTCAACTCTGAGAAGTCTGGAAACAACATTCAACACAGATGGAACCCTCAAAACTACCAATACTGATTACACAGAAACAATCAGTTCTTCCACTGGCAGTAGTTTATCATCTGTGGTACCTTCAACCACCACTCAGCTGACTGACTCAACCCAAAACAGTCTGGAAACAACATTCGCCACAGATGGAACCCTCGGAACTACCAATACTGACTCCACTGAAACAATCAGTTCTTCCACTGGCAGTAGTTTATCTTCAGGGGTAACTTCAACCACCACTCAGCTGACTGACTCAACCCAGAACAGTCTGGAAACAACATTTGCCACAGATGGAACCCTCAAAACTACCAAAACTGACTCCACTGAAACAATCAGTTCTTCCACTGGCAGTAGTTTATCATCAGTGGTACCTTCAACCACCACTCAGCTGACTGACTCAACCCAAAACAGTCTGGAAACAACATTCGCCACAGATGGAACCCTCGGAACTACCAATACTGACTCCACTGAAACAATCAGTTCTTCCACTGGCAGTAGTTTATCTTCAGGGGTAACGTCAACCACCACTCAGCTGACTGACTCAACCCAGAACAGTCTGGAAACAACATTTGCCACAGATGGAACCCTCAAAACTACCAAAACTGACTCCACTGAAACAATCAGTTCTTCCACTGGCAGTAGTTTATCATCAGTGGTACCTTCAACCACCACTCAGCTGACTGACTCAACCCAGAACAGTCTGGAAACAACATTCGCCACAGATGGAACCCTCAAAACTACCAATAGTGATTCCACAGAAACAATAAGTTCTTCCACTCAAAGTGGTGTATCTACAGGCATACCTTTAACCACCAATCGTCTGTCTGACTCAACCCAGAACAGTCTGGAAACAACATTCGTCACAGATGGAACCCTCAAAACGACCAATACTGACTCCACTGAAACAATCAGTTCTTCCACTGGCAGTAGCTTATCTTCAGGGGTACCTTCAACCACCACTCAGCTGACTGACTCAACCCAGAACAGTCTGGAAACAACATTCGCCACAGATGGAACCCTCAAAACTACCAATAGTGATTCCACAGAAACAATAAGTTCTTCCACTGAGGGTGGTGTATCTACAGGCGTACCTTTAACCACCAATCGTCTGTCTGACTCAACCCAGAACAGTCTGGAAACAACATTCGTCACAGATGGAACCCTCAAAACGACCAATACTGACTCCACTGAAACAATCAGTTCTTCCACTGGCAGTAGCTTATCTTCAGGGGTACCTTCAACCACCACTCAGCTGACTGACTCAACCCAGAACAGTCTGGAAACAACATTTGTCACAGATGGAACCCTCAAAACGACCAATACTGACTCCACTGAGACAATCAGTTCTTCCACTGGAAGTAGCTTATCTTCAGGGGTACCTTCAACCACCACTCAGCTGTCAGACTCAACCCAGAATAGTCTGGAAACAACATTCGCCACAGATGGAACCCTCAAAACTACCAATACTGACTCCACAGAAACAATAAGTTCTTCGACTGAAAGTGGTGTATCTACAGGCGTACCTTCAACCACCACTCAGCTGACTGACTCAACTCAGAGAAGTCTGGAAACAACATTCAACACAGATGGAACCCTCACAACTACCAATACTGATTACACAGAAACAATAAGTTCTTCCACTGAAAGTGGTGTATCTACAGGCGTACCTTCAACCACCACTCAGCTGTCTGACTCAACCCAGAACAGTCTGGAAACAACATTCGCCACAGATGGAACCCTCAAAACTACCAAAACTGACTCCACTGAAACAATCAGTTCTTCCACTGGCAGTAGTTTATCATCAGGGGTACCTTCAACCACCACTCAGCTGACTGACTCAACTCTGAGAAGTCTGGAAACAACATTCAACACAGATGGAACCCTCAAAACTACCAATACTGATTACACAGAAACAATAAGTTCTTCCACTGAAAGTGGTGTATCTACAGGCATACCTTCAACCACCACTCAGCTGACTGACTCAACTCTGAGAAGTCTGGAAACAACATTCAACACAGATGGAACCCTCAAAACTACCAATACTGATTACACAGAAACAATAAGTTCTTCCACTGAAAGTGGTGTATCTACAGGCGTACCTTCAACCACCA
The DNA here is from genome assembly GCF_051989575.1 of Stigmatopora nigra. Lineage (NCBI taxonomy): Eukaryota > Metazoa > Chordata > Actinopteri > Syngnathiformes > Syngnathidae > Stigmatopora > Stigmatopora nigra. The sequence goes on along the minus strand of NC_135517.1, from coordinate 11,561,902 downwards.
ATCGGCTGTCTGTCTCAACCCAGAACAGTCTGGAAACAACATTTGCCACAGATGGAACCCTCAAAACTACCAAAACTGACTCCACTGAAACAATCAGTTCTTCCACTGGCAGTAGTTTATCATCAGTGGTACCTTCAACCACCACTCAGCTGACTGACTCAACCCAGAACAGTCTGGAAACAACATTCGCCACAGATGGAACCCTCGGAACTACCAATACTGACTCCACTGAAATAATCAGTTCTTCCACTGGCAGTAGCTTATCTTCAGGGGTACCTTCAACCACCACTCAGCTGACTGACTCAACCCAGAACAGTCTGGAAACAACATTCGTCACAGATGGAACCCTCAAAACGACCAATACTGACTCCACTGAAACAATCAGTTCTTCCACTGGAAGTAGCTTATCTTCAGGGGTACCTTCAACCACCACTCAGCTGTCTGACTCAACCCAGAATAGTCTGGAAACAACATTCGCCACAGATGGAACCCTCAAAACTACCAATACTGACTCCACAGAAACAATAAGTTCTTCCACTCAAAGTGGTGTATCTACAGGCATACCTTCAACCACCACTCAGCTGACTGACTCAACTCTGAGAAGTCTGGAAACAACATTCAACACAGATGGAACCCTCAAAACTACCAATACTGATTACACAGAAACAATCAGTTCTTCCACTGGCAGTAGTTTATCATCTGTGGTACCTTCAACCACCACTCAGCTGACTGACTCAACCCAAAACAGTCTGGAAACAACATTCGCCACAGATGGAACCCTCGGAACTACCAATACTGACTCCACTGAAACAATCAGTTCTTCCACTGGCAGTAGTTTATCTTCAGGGGTAACTTCAACCACCACTCAGCTGACTGACTCAACCCAGAACAGTCTGGAAACAACATTTGCCACAGATGGAACCCTCAAAACTACCAAAACTGACTCCACTGAAACAATCAGTTCTTCCACTGGCAGTAGTTTATCATCAGTGGTACCTTCAACCACCACTCAGCTGACTGACTCAACTCTGAGAAGTCTGGAAACAACATTCAACACAGATGGAACCCTCAAAACTACCAATACTGATTCCAAAGAAACAATAAGTTCTTCCACTGAAAGTGGTGTATCTACAGGCATACCTTCAACCACCACTCAGCTGACTGACTCAACTCTGAGAAGTCTGGAAACAACATTCAACACAGATGGAACCCTCAAAACTACCAATACTGATTACACAGAAACAATAAGTTCTTCCACTGAAAGTGGTGTATCTACAGGCGTACCTTCAACCACCAATCGGCTGTCTGACTCAACCCAGAACAGTCTGGAAACAACATTTGCCACAGATGGAACCCTCAAAACTACCAAAACTGACTCCACTGAAACAATCAGTTCTTCCACTGGCAGTAGTTTATCATCAGTGGTACCTTCAACCACCACTCAGCTGACTGACTCAACCCAAAACAGTCTGGAAACAACATTCGCCACAGATGGAACCCTCGGAACTACCAATACTGACTCCACTGAAACAATCAGTTCTTCCACTGGCAGTAGTTTATCTTCAGGGGTAACGTCAACCACCACTCAGCTGACTGACTCAACCCAGAACAGTCTGGAAACAACATTTGCCACAGATGGAACCCTCAAAACTACCAAAACTGACTCCACTGAAACAATCAGTTCTTCCACTGGCAGTAGTTTATCATCAGTGGTACCTTCAACCACCACTCAGCTGACTGACTCAACCCAGAACAGTCTGGAAACAACATTCGCCACAGATGGAACCCTCAAAACTACCAATAGTGATTCCACAGAAACAATAAGTTTTTCCACTGAGGGTGGTGTATCTACAGGCGTACCTTTAACCACCAATCGTCTGTCTGACTCAACCCAGAACAGTCTGGAAACAACATTCATCACAGATGGAACCCTCAAAACGACCAATACTGACTCCACTGAAACAATCAGTTCTTCCACTGGCAGTAGCTTATCTTCAGGGGTACCTTCAACCACCACTCAGCTGACTGACTCAACCCAGAACAGTCTGGAAACAACATTCGCCACAGATGGAACCCTCAAAACTACCAATAGTGATTCCACAGAAACAATAAGTTCTTCCACTGAGGGTGGTGTATCTACAGGCGTACCTTTAACCACCAATCGTCTGTCTGACTCAACCCAGAACAGTCTGGAAACAACAATCGTCACAGATGGAACCCTCAAAACGACCAATACTGACTCCACTGAAACAATCAGTTCTTCCACTGGCAGTAGCTTATCTTCAGGGGTACCTTCAACCACCACTCAGCTGACTGACTCAACCCAGAACAGTCTGGAAACAACATTTGTCACAGATGGAACCCTCAAAACGACCAATACTGACTCCACTGAGACAATCAGTTCTTCCACTGGAAGTAGCTTATCTTCAGGGGTACCTTCAACCACCACTCAGCTGTCTGACTCAACCCAGAATAGTCTGGAAACAACATTCGCCACAGATGGAACCCTCAAAACTACCAATACTGACTCCACAGAAACAATAAGTTCTTCGACTGAAAGTGGTGTATCTACAGGCGTACCTTCAACCACCACTCAGCTGACTGACTCAACTCTGAGAAGTCTGGAAACAACATTCAACACAGATGGAACCCTCACAACTACCAATACTGATTACACAGAAACAATAAGTTCTTCCACTGAAAGTGGTGTATCTACAGGCGTACCTTCAACCACCACTCAGCTGTCTGACTCAACCCAGAACAGTCTGGAAACAACATTCGCCACAGATGGAACCCTCAAAACTACCAAAACTGACTCCACTGAAACAATCAGTTCTTCCACTGGCAGTAGTTTATCATCAGGGGTACCTTCAACCACCACTCAGCTGACTGACTCAACTCTGAGAAGTCTGGAAACAACATTCAACACAGATGGAACCCTCAAAACTACCAATACTGATTACACAGAAACAATAAGTTCTTCCACTGAAAGTGGTGTATCTACAGGCATACCTTCAACCACCACTCAGCTGACTGACTCAACTCTGAGAAGTCTGGAAACAACATTCAACACAGATGGAACCCTCAAAACTACCAATACTGATTACACAGAAACAATAAGTTCTTCCACTGAAAGTGGTGTATCTACAGGCGTACCTTCAACCACCAATCGGCTGTCTGTCTCAACCCAGAACAGTCTGGAAACAACATTTGCCACAGATGGAACCCTCAAAACTACCAAAACTGACTCCACTGAAACAATCAGTTCTTCCACTGGCAGTAGTTTATCATCAGTGGTACCTTCAACCACCACTCAGCTGACTGACTCAACCCAGAACAGTCTGGAAACAACATTCGCCACAGATGGAACCCTCGGAACTACCAATACTGACTCCACTGAAACAATCAGTTCTTCCACTGGCAGTAGCTTATCTTCAGGGGTACCTTCAACCACCACTCAGCTGACTGACTCAACCCAGAACAGTCTGGAAACAACATTCGTCACAGATGGAACCCTCAAAACGACCAATACTGACTCCACTGAAACAATCAGTTCTTCCACTGGAAGTAGCTTATCTTCAGGGGTACCTTCAACCACCACTCAGCTGTCTGACTCAACCCAGAATAGTCTGGAAACAACATTCGCCACAGATGGAACCCTCAAAACTACCAATACTGACTCCACAGAAACAATAAGTTCTTCCACTCAAAGTGGTGTATCTACAGGCATACCTTCAACCACCACTCAGCTGACTGACTCAACTCTGAGAAGTCTGGAAACAACATTCAACACAGATGGAACCCTCAAAACTACCAATACTGATTACACAGAAACAATCAGTTCTTCCACTGGCAGTAGTTTATCATCTGTGGTACCTTCAACCACCACTCAGCTGACTGACTCAACCCAAAACAGTCTGGAAACAACATTCGCCACAGATGGAACCCTCAAAACGACCAATACTGACTCCACTGAAACAATCAGTTCTTCCACTGGCAGTAGTTTATCTTCAGGGGTAACTTCAACCACCACTCAGCTGACTGACTCAACCCAGAACAGTCTGGAAACAACATTTGCCACAGATGGAACCCTCAAAACTACCAAAACTGACTCCACTGAAACAATCAGTTCTTCCACTGGCAGTAGTTTATCATCAGTGGTACCTTCAACCACCACTCAGCTGACTGACTCAACTCTGAGAAGTCTGGAAACAACATTCAACACAGATGGAACCCTCAAAACTACCAATACTGATTCCAAAGAAACAATAAGTTCTTCCACTGAAAGTGGTGTATCTACAGGCATACCTTCAACCACCACTCAGCTGACTGACTCAACTCTGAGAAGTCTGGAAACAACATTCAACACAGATGGAACCCTCAAAACTACCAATACTGATTACACAGAAACAATAAGTTCTTCCACTGAAAGTGGTGTATCTACAGGCGTACCTTCAACCACCAATCGGCTGTCTGACTCAACCCAGAACAGTCTGGAAACAACATTTGCCACAGATGGAACCCTCAAAACTACCAAAACTGACTCCACTGAAACAATCAGTTCTTCCACTGGCAGTAGTTTATCATCAGTGGTACCTTCAACCACCACTCAGCTGACTGACTCAACCCAAAACAGTCTGGAAACAACATTCGCCACAGATGGAACCCTCGGAACTACCAATACTGACTCCACTGAAACAATCAGTTCTTCCACTGGCAGTAGTTTATCTTCAGGGGTAACGTCAACCACCACTCAGCTGACTGACTCAACCCAGAACAGTCTGGAAACAACATTTGCCACAGATGGAACCCTCAAAACTACCAAAACTGACTCCACTGAAACAATCAGTTCTTCCACTGGCAGTAGTTTATCATCAGTGGTACCTTCAACCACCACTCAGCTGACTGACTCAACCCAGAACAGTCTGGAAACAACATTCGCCACAGATGGAACCCTCAAAACTACCAATAGTGATTCCACAGAAACAATAAGTTTTTCCACTGAGGGTGGTGTATCTACAGGCGTACCTTTAACCACCAATCGTCTGTCTGACTCAACCCAGAACAGTCTGGAAACAACATTCGTCACAGATGGAACCCTCAAAACGACCAATACTGACTCCACTGAAACAATCAGTTCTTCCACTGGCAGTAGCTTATCTTCAGGGGTACCTTCAACCACCACTCAGCTGACTGACTCAACCCAGAACAGTCTGGAAACAACATTCGCCACAGATGGAACCCTCAAAACTACCAATAGTGATTCCACAGAAACAATAAGTTCTTCCACTGAGGGTGGTGTATCTACAGGGGTACCTTTAACCACCAATCGTCTGTCTGACTCAACCCAGAACAGTCTGGAAACAACATTCGTCACAGATGGAACCCTCAAAACGACCAATACTGACTCCACTGAAACAATCAGTTCTTCCACTGGCAGTAGCTTATCTTCAGGGGTACCTTCAACCACCACTCAGCTGACTGACTCAACCCAGAACAGTCTGGAAACAACATTTGTCACAGATGGAACCCTCAAAACGACCAATACTGACTCCACTGAGACAATCAGTTCTTCCACTGGAAGTAGCTTATCTTCAGGGGTACCTTCAACCACCACTCAGCTGTCTGACTCAACCCAGAATAGTCTGGAAACAACATTCGCCACAGATGGAACCCTCAAAACTACCAATACTGACTCCACAGAAACAATAAGTTCTTCGACTGAAAGTGGTGTATCTACAGGCGTACCTTCAACCACCACTCAGCTGACTGACTCAACTCTGAGAAGTCTGGAAACAACATTCAACACAGATGGAACCCTCACAACTACCAATACTGATTACACAGAAACAATAAGTTCTTCCACTGAAAGTGGTGTATCTACAGGCGTACCTTCAACCACCACTCAGCTGTCTGACTCAACCCAGAACAGTCTGGAAACAACATTCGCCACAGATGGAACCCTCAAAACTACCAAAACTGACTCCACTGAAACAATCAGTTCTTCCACTGGCAGTAGTTTATCATCAGGGGTACCTTCAACCACCACTCAGCTGACTGACTCAACTCTGAGAAGTCTGGAAACAACATTCAACACAGATGGAACCCTCAAAACTACCAATACTGATTACACAGAAACAATAAGTTCTTCCACTGAAAGTGGTGTATCTACAGGCATACCTTCAACCACCACTCAGCTGACTGACTCAACTCTGAGAAGTCTGGAAACAACATTCAACACAGATGGAACCCTCAAAACTACCAATACTGATTACACAGAAACAATAAGTTCTTCCACTGAAAGTGGTGTATCTACAGGCGTACCTTCAACCACCAATCGGCTGTCTGTCTCAACCCAGAACAGTCTGGAAACAACATTTGCCACAGATGGAACCCTCAAAACTACCAAAACTGACTCCACTGAAACAATCAGTTCTTCCACTGGCAGTAGTTTATCATCAGTGGTACCTTCAACCACCACTCAGCTGACTGACTCAACCCAGAACAGTCTGGAAACAACATTCGCCACAGATGGAACCCTCGGAACTACCAATACTGACTCCACTGAAACAATCAGTTCTTCCACTGGCAGTAGCTTATCTTCAGGGGTACCTTCAACCACCACTCAGCTGACTGACTCAACCCAGAACAGTCTGGAAACAACATTCGTCACAGATGGAACCCTCAAAACGACCAATACTGACTCCACTGAAACAATCAGTTCTTCCACTGGAAGTAGCTTATCTTCAGGGGTACCTTCAACCACCACTCAGCTGTCTGACTCAACCCAGAATAGTCTGGAAACAACATTCGCCACAGATGGAACCCTCAAAACTACCAATACTGACTCCACAGAAACAATAAGTTCTTCCACTCAAAGTGGTGTATCTACAGGCATACCTTCAACCACCACTCAGCTGACTGACTCAACTCTGAGAAGTCTGGAAACAACATTCAACACAGATGGAACCCTCAAAACTACCAATACTGATTACACAGAAACAATCAGATCTTCCACTGGCAGTAGTTTATCATCTGTGGTACCTTCAACCACCACTCAGCTGACTGACTCAACCCAAAACAGTCTGGAAACAACATTCGCCACAGATGGAACCCTCGGAACTACCAATACTGACTCCACTGAAACAATCAGTTCTTCCACTGGCAGTAGTTTATCTTCAGGGGTAACTTCAACCACCACTCAGCTGACTGACTCAACCCAGAACAGTCTGGAAACAACATTTGCCACAGATGGAACCCTCAAAACTACCAAAACTGACTCCACTGAAACAATCAGTTCTTCCACTGGCAGTAGTTTATCATCAGTGGTACCTTCAACCACCACTCAGCTGACTGACTCAACCCAAAACAGTCTGGAAACAACATTCGCCACAGATGGAACCCTCGGAACTACCAATACTGACTCCACTGAAACAATCAGTTCTTCCACTGGCAGTAGTTTATCTTCAGGGGTAACTTCAACCACCACTCAGCTGACTGAATCAACCCAGAACAGTCTGGAAACAACATTCAACACAGATGGAACCCTCAAAACTACCAATACTGATTCCACAGAAACAATACGTTCTTCCACTGAAAGTGGTGTATCTACAGGCATACCTTCAACCACCACTCAGCTGACTGACTCAACTCTGAGAAGTCTGGAAACAACATTCAACACAGATGGAACCCTCAAAACTACCAATACTGATTACACAGAAACAATAAGTTCTTCCACTGAAAGTGGTGTATCTACAGGCGTACCTTCAACCACCAATCGGCTGTCTGACTCAACCCAGAACAGTCTGGAAACAACATTTGCCACAGATGGAACCCTCAAAACTACCAAAACTGACTCCACTGAAACAATCAGTTCTTCCACTGGCAGTAGCTTATCTTCAGGGGTACCTTCAACCACCACTCAGCTGACTGACTCAACCCAGAACAGTCTGGAAACAACATTTGCCACAGATGGAACCCTCAAAACTACCAAAACTGACTCCACTGAAACAATCAGTTCTTCCACTGGCAGTAGTTTATCATCAGTGGTACCTTCAACCACCACTCAGCTGACTGACTCAACCCAAAACAGTCTGGAAACAACATTCGCCACAGATGGAACCCTCGGAACTACCAATACTGACTCCACTGAAACAATCAGTTCTTCCACTGGCAGTAGTTTATCTTCAGGGGTAACTTCAACCACCACTCAGCTGACTGAATCAACCCAGAACAGTCTGGAAACAACATTCAACACAGATGGAACCCTCAAAACTACTAATACTGATTCCACAGAAACAATACGTTCTTCCACTGAAAGTGGTGTATCTACAGGCATACCTTCAACCACCACTCAGCTGACTGACTCAACTCTGAGAAGTCTGGAAACAACATTCAACACAGATGGAACCCTCAAAACTACCAATACTGATTACACAGAAACAATAAGTTCTTCCACTGAAAGTGGTGTATCTACAGGCGTACCTTCAACCACCAATCGGCTGTCTGACTCAACCCAGAACAGTCTGGAAACAACATTTGCCACAGATGGAACCCTCAAAACTACCAAAACTGACTCCACTGAAACAATCAGTTCTTCCACTGGCAGTAGCTTATCTTCAGGGGTACCTTCAACCACCACTCAGCTGACTGACTCAACCCACAACAGTCTGGAAACAACATTCGCCACAGATGGAACCCTCGGAACTGCCAATACTGACTCCACTGAAACAATCAGTTCTTCCACTGGCAGTAGTTTATCTTCAGGGGTAACTTCAACCACCACTCAGCTGACTGACTCAACCCAGAACAGTCTGGAAACAACATTCGCCACAGATGGAACCCTCAAAACTACCAATACTGACTCCACAGAAACAATAAGTTCTTCCACTGAAAGTGGTGTATCTACAGGCGTACCTTCAACCACCACTCAGCTGACTGACTCAACTCTGAGTAGTCTGGAAACAACATTCAACACAGATGGAACCCTCACAACTACCAATACTGATTACACAGAAACAATAAGTTCTTCCACTGAAAGTGGTGTATCTACAGGCATACCTTCAACCACCACTCAGCTGTCTGACTCAACCCAGAACAGTCTGGAAACAACATTCGCCACAGATGGAACCCTCAAAACTACCAAAACTGACTCCACTGAAACAATCAGTTCTTCCACTGGCAGTAGTTTATCATCAGGGGTACCTTCAACCACCACTCAGCTGACTGACTCAACTCTGAGAAGTCTGGAAACAACATTCAACACAGATGGAACCCTCAAAACTACCAATACTGATTCCAAAGAAACAATAAGTTCTTCCACTGAAAGTGGTGTATCTACAGGCGTACCTTCAACCACCACTCAGCTGACTGACTCAACTCTGAGAAGTCTGGAAACAACATTCAACACAGATGGAACCCTCAAAACTACCAATACTGATTCCACAGAAACAATAAGTTCTTCCACTGAAAGTGGTGTATCTACAGGCATACCTTCAACCACCACTCAGCTGACTGACTCAACCCAGAACAGTCTGGAAACAACATTCGCCACAGATGGAACCCTCAAAACTACCAATAGTGATTCCACAGAAACAATAAGTTCTTCCACTGAGGGTGGTGTATCTACAGGCGTACCTTTAACCACCAATCGTCTGTCTGACTCAACCCAGAACAGTCTGGAAACAACATTCGTCACAGATGGAACCCTCAAAACGGCCAATACTGACTCCACTGAAACAATCAGTTCTTCCACTGGCAGTAGCTTATCTTCAGGGGTACCTTCAACCACCACTCAGCTGACTGACTCAACCCAGAACAGTCTGGAAACATCATTTGTCACAGATGGAACCCTCAAAACGACCAATACTGATTCCACTGAGACAATCAGTTCTTCCACTGGAAGTAGCTTATCTTCAGGGGTACCTTCAACCACCACTCAGCTGTCTGACTCAACCCAGAATAGTCTGGAAACAACATTCGCCACAGATGGAACCCTCAAAACTACCAATACTGACTCCACAGAAACAATAAGTTCTTCGACTGAAAGTGGTGTATCTACAGGCGTACCTTCAACCACCACTCAGCTGACTGACTCAACTCTGAGCAGTCTGGAAACAACATTCAACACAGATGGAACCCTCACAACTACCAATACTGATTACACAGAAACAATAAGTTCTTCCACTGAAAGTGGTGTATCTACAGGCGTACCTTCAACCACCACTCAGCTGTCTGACTCAACCCAGAACAGTCTGGAAACAACATTCGCCACAGATGGAACCCTCAAAACTACCAAAACTGACTCCACTGAAACAATCAGTTCTTCCACTGGCAGTAGTTTATCATCAGGGGTACCTTCAACCACCACTCAGCTGACTGACTCAACTCTGAGAAGTCTGGAAACAACATTCAACACAGATGGAACCCTCAAAACTACCAATACTGATTACACAGAAACAATAAGTTCTTCCACTGAAAGTGGTGTATCTACAGGCATACCTTCAACCACCACTCAGCTGACTGACTCAACTCTGAGAAGTCTGGAAACAACATTCAACACAGATGGAACCCTCAAAACTACCAATACTGATTACACAGAAACAATAAGTTCTTCCACTGAAAGTGGTGTATCTACAGGCGTACCTTCAACCACCAATCGGCTGTCTGTCTCAACCCAGAACAGTCTGGAAACAACATTTGCCACAGATGGAACCCTCAAAACTACCAAAACTGACTCCACTGAAACAATCAGTTCTTCCACTGGCAGTAGTTTATCATCAGTGGTACCTTCAACCACCACTCAGCTGACTGACTCAACCCAGAACAGTCTGGAAACAACATTCGCCACAGATGGAACCCTCGGAACTACCAATACTGACTCCACTGAAACAATCAGTTCTTCCACTGGCAGTAGTTTATCATCAGGGGTACCTTCAACCACCACTCAGCTGACTGACTCAACTCTGAGAAGTCTGAAAACAACATTCAACACAGATGGAACCCTCAAAACTACCAATACTGATTACACAGAAACAATAAGTTCTTCCACTGAAAGTGGTGTATCTACAGGCGTACCTTCAACCACCACTCAGCTGACTGACTCAACCCAGAACAGTCTGGAAACATCATTTGTCACAGATGGAACCCTCAAAACGACCAATACTGATTCCACTGAGACAATCAGTTCTTCCACTGGAAGTAGCTTATCTTCAGGGGTACCTTCAACCACCACTCAGCTGTCTGACTCAACCCAGAACAGTCTGGAAACAACATTTGCCACAGATGGAACCCTCAAAACTACCAATACTGATTACACAGAAACAATAAGTTCTTCCACTGAAAGTGGTGTATCTACAGGCGTACCTTCAACCACCAATCGGCTGTCTGACTCAACCCAGAACAGTCTGGAAACAACATTTGCCACAGATGGAACCCTCAAAACTACCAATACTGATTACACAGAAACAATCAGTTCTTCCAGTGGCAGTAGTTTATCATCAGTGGTACCTTCAACCACCACTCAGCTGACTGACTCAACCCAAAACAGTCTGGAAACAACATTCGCCACAGATGGAACCCTCGGAACTACCAATACTGACTCCACTGAAACAATCAGTTCTTCCACTGGCAGTAGTTTATCTTCAGGGGTAACTTCAACCACCACTCAGCTGACTGACTCAACCCAGAACAGTCTGGAAACAACATTTGCCACAGATGGAACCCTCAAAACTACCAAAACTGACTCCACTGAAACAATCAGTTCTTCCACTGGCAGTAGTTTATCATCAGTGGTACCTTCAACCACCACTCAGCTGACTGACTCAACCCAAAACAGTCTGGAAACAACATTCGCCACAGATGGAACCCTCGGAACTACCAATACTGACTCCACTGAAACAATCAGTTCTTCCACTGGCAGTAGTTTATCTTCAGGGGTAACTTCAACCACCACTCAGCTGACTGACTCAACTCTGAGAAGTCTGGAAACAACATTCAACACAGATGGAACCCTCACAACTACCAATACTGATTACACAGAAACAATAAGTTCTTCCACTGAAAGTGGTGTATCTACAGGCGTACCTTCAACCACCACTCAGCTGTCTGACTCAACCCAGAACAGTCTGGAAACAACATTCGCCACAGATGGAACCCTCAAAACTACCAAAACTGACTCCACTGAAACAATCAGTTCTTCCACTGGCAGTAGTTTATCATCAGGGGTACCTTCAACCACCACTCAGCTGACTGACTCAACTCTGAGAAGTCTGAAAACAACATTCAACACAGATGGAACCCTCAAAACTACCAATACTGATTACACAGAAACAATAAGTTCTTCCACTGAAAGTGGTGTATCTACAGGCATACCTTCAACCACCACTCAGCTGACTGACTCAACTCTGAGAAGTCTGGAAACAACATTCAACACAGATGGAACCCTCAAAACTACCAATACTGATTACACAGAAACAATAAGTTCTTCCACTGAAAGTGGTGTATCTACAGGCGTACCTTCAACCACCAATCGGCTGTCTGACTCAACCCAGAACAGTCTGGAAACAACATTTGCCACAGATGGAACCCTCAAAACTACCAATACTGATTACACAGAAACAATCAGTTCTTCCACTGGCAGTAGTTTATCATCAGTGGTACCTTCAACCACCATTCAGCTGTCTTACTCAACCCAGAACAGTCTGGAAACAACATTTGCCACAGATGGAACCCTCAAAACTACCAATAGTTATTCCAAAGAAACAATAAGTTCTTCCACTGAGGGTGGTCTATCTACAGGCGTACCTTCAACCACCAATTGGCTGTCTGACTCAACCCAAAACAGTCTGGATACAACATTCGTCACAGATGGAACCCTCAAAACGACCAATACTGACTCCACTGAAACAATCAGTTTTTCCACTGGCAGGAGTTTATCTTCAGGGGTACCTTCAATCACAACTCAGCTGACTGACTCAACTCTGAGTAGTCTCGAAACAACATTCACCACAGAAGGAACCCTCAAAACTACCAATACTGACTCCACTGAAACAATCAGTTCTTCCACTGGCAATAGTTTATCTTCAGGGGTACCTTTAACCACCACTCAGCTGACTGACTCAACTCTGAGAAGTCTGGAAACAACACTCAACACAGATAGAACCCCCAAAACTACCAATATTGACTCAACTGAAACATTTAGTTCTTCCACTGGCAGTAGTTTATCTTCCGGGGTACCTTCAACCACAACTCAGCTGTTTGACTCAACCCAGAACATTCTGGAAACAACATTCACCACAGATGGAACCCTCAAAACTACCAATACTGATTCCACAGAAACAATAAGTTCTTCCACTGAAAGTGATGTATCTACAGGCGTACCTTCAACCACCACTCAGCTGACTGACCCAACCCAGAACAGTCTGGAAACAACATTCGCCACAGAGGAAACCCTCAAAACTACCAATACTGACTCCACTGAAACAATCAGTTCTTCCACTGGCAGTAGTATATCTTCAGCTGTGCCTTTAACCACCTCTCAGCTGACTGACTCAACTCTGAGAAGTCTGGAAACAATATTCACCACAGAAGGAAACCTCAAAACTACCAATACTGATTCCACAGAAACAATAAGTTCTTCCACTGAAAGTGGTTTCGTAACAGGGGTACCTTCAACTTTCAATCCAGCAACTACTCAGCTTACTGACTCAACTCTGAGAAGTCTGGAAACAACATTCACCACAGAAGGAACCCTTAAAACTACCAATACTGACTCCACAGAAACAATCAGTTCTTCAACTGACAGTGATTCATCTTCAGGGGTACCTTCAACCTTCTCTCCAGCGAGAACTCAGCTGACAGACTCAACCCACAACAGTCTGGAAACAACTCATTCTTCTGTTACCAACACGCGACCTTCCATTGCAAATATTTCTTCATCTTCTGAATCAGAGCTTACTTCACAACCATCATTTACATCTAGAGGATCGACACTTGATGAAAGCACCCACACGGGTGCATTTACAACTCCCAAATGTGATGTGGAATATCATGGGAACCTTTGTGAATATGTTATAAACCTTTCAACTCCTTATCTTGGTAAGAATTACCACCGTGTTCTAAATTATTTACAAAGGTACCTTGCAATGCCCTTGGTATCAAACCTTATGGCATATTTTTCACCCAAAATGCTTTTGTCTTTGTGCCTTCTTTTTTTTTCAGATTATTCAGCAATACCTACTAGAAAAGCAAATATTACACTGGATATAAAAATCAACGATTCTGATGCACGTCAGAATTTGCAGTCTTTTGACTCAATAGCTCTCGTCGAAAAGTTGCAAAAGGAGGTAATGATTTTCTTTTAGCAACTTTCTTGTTTTTCCAAAAATACAAGTGAATTAGTTTTATGTTTTCAACATCACAATAAAGTTTTAACGGTTATCCTGACCATCTTTGAAAACAATTTTTTCAGCTTGAAAAACTTTGCGCTGAAATTCAAGACTTTCAAAAAGTGGCCGTCGTTAACTTAATGTAAGTTTATTGATAACACTTTGCAAATTTCTTACTTCATTCATTTGTCGTGGCTGATTCTATTCATTTGGCGCCTTTCTCTCCACGTTAGACCATCAAGTATTATCGAATCAAGCCAAAGGCAGCGGCGCTCAATGCAGATTGACCCAAAAGTCGACTTTTTCAACAAGCTCATCATGAAGGTAGACCTTCATCCCATTGCTTCAATCCAGAGCAACCTCCAAAAACATAAAATGGAAATTGAACCCGACCCAAACAATTTCTAACATTCTCAACTTCTGTCTTCTCCCGCAGTTGAAATTTCTGCTTACGAAAGCGGACGTCCCCGAGTCACAGTATGTATCACTGGGCTCATTTTCTTCCTTGCTAAAACATTCTAACTAGTTGTCTTTTAGGCCAACACGTGTTTTGACCACGAGCCAAGCGGAGTACGTTTATCGCAATAACAACTCTCAGATCCAGTGGCTCAATGCTCGGCTCGACGACGAGTTGGCGCAAATCCTGAGCGAGGACGCCAACATCCGGCAGATCTCCGAAGCCCTCGGAAACGTTAGCGTTCTCTTCAAAGGAGTCGCCTCTCCCGTTCTGCAGATTCAAAGTCAGTCGCAATTTTTAGGCAATCGTCCTTTGCAGAAATAAACACGCTGCTGTCAATCAGGTATTGGGGATCTTCGGCCCTATGTCAACTGCTCCAAATTTACAAATGCTACGATGGAGGTGATTGACGGACAGTGGCAGTGTGTGGGACCCTGCAAGAGGGAGCCGGACTACTGCCATGGACATGGTGAATGCCTCAATCATATTCACCAAGGAGCAGTGTGCAAGTAAGACGTCATATAAGCCATTCCATGGAAGCAAAAGTAATCCGTTTTGACTGGAAGGGCTGATATTGCCCAGTGAAATGGGATTGGACGTCAGTCACAGTCAATGCCAGTGAATGCGTAATCCTATTTTGATGTAGTTTTATCTACCTTCAGTGCTCTGTTTATATTTTGAATTCAGGATTTAAGCGCTTGATGAGAATGATTCTGATTGATTGTTTGCATCCTAGTTGCTATCGGTCAAATATCAACCAGTACCAGGGCCCGCGATGCCAACACCTCCGCTGGGGCCCGGCCTTCTACGGAGCACTCTTTGGATCGCTTGCGTTTGCCTTGTTATTGGCCATAGTCATCGCCATTGTCGTCTTTGTGGTTAAACAAAGACGTTGCGGCTCCTGGTGAGTTAACGGGTCGTGAAAACAATCAAAATGATGGCGAAAAATGATTGGTTTGTGTTTTCAGGGATACGCCAGATTCAACTGGATTTCTAGATTTTAAAGAAGACTACTTTGACTTCACCGGGACAGGTATGTCGTGGTCTGACGGAACCAGGATTTTTTTTATCGTGGCATTTTTGACCCTGTGCTATTTTGCCTTAGTTGACATTGTGCCATAACAAAAAATCAACTTCAGGACATTTCAAATCATTGTTTTAATTTTGAGTATTTTTGATTTGATCAAATGTTCCTCCAAATACTACAAAATACTTCTAAATCTTAAAAATATATGCATCTTTATGTAAAATTACAACTTTTTTAAAATTTAAAATTTGACTTTTATTATAAAAATAATACATTATTTTTTTTGTGCAGGACCTTACAATTTGGGAGGCTCGGGCAGTTACACAACTGAACGCTTCCGGCCGTTTTGAGAAAACCTCAATACATACATACAGGTATGGTAATTTCATTTTAATTATTCCTAAATATTGTAACTCTGAAAATCTCACATGACATCATCTAAACTTTTTTTTTCTCTGCAGGTGACAACAAAACTTCTCAAAGCATCAAATGTTACAATAGGATGAAGATAAAATAATGGAAAAATATATAGAGATTTAATTTATAACTTCAGATTGTGGTTTTCATGATTTTTTTTGTGTGCAATAAATATTATCTTTTGGATTTTTTGTGAAATGTTTATTTTAGCAGAAGAAATGTAAACCCAAAAATTAGATTTAGAAATTAGAAGTGTTTTGAATTTTTTAAAGCCTATTTTAACTACAGGCTCTATTCAAAACACGGAACCTTATTTCGGAACACACTTTTCTGGTACACTGATTAAATTGATGCACAAATTGAAAAACATGATTAAATGAGAACGTCTCATCTACGGAAGAGACCTGCATAAAAATATGAGTGAGTGCAATTATTAATAATATGCATTTCTTTACACAATTCATTCTGCTAATTATTACTAAGTAAACTTAATGCTTACTTTCATTTTCTGGCCCTACTTACAGAAAAAGGTGCTTTTGTTCCTTTTGGCCATTTAAATTTTGGACTGTGAAAAAAGTCCTATAATAGCACGTTAACGTTTTTTTAACCAGGAAATTCTCTCCTGTTTAAATGAATGCAAAGTTCGCAATTAATTAATTTTTTTTTCAACAAAATCCAACGTTTTATTTCTTTTCCTAACGTAAAACTTGTTTTTATATACTTTGTCACTTCCTCATTTAGCCAGTAGAGAGCAGACTCGTCAAAGTCATGATGACGTCACAATCTAATCCAAACCTGTTCTTGTCTGATTAATTTTTTTATTTGCTGTATTTAATAATCGTTGTTGGTTCATGTGCTCGTCAATGTGTCGTGGTTCTCGTTCTGTCAGTGATATGCATGCATTCAATAATATTAATTTATTTTCTGTCTTGACCTGCTGCAGTCAATCATTAACCAGACAGCTGCAGTTTTCTGTGTTAGATGGTTAAAAATTAACAGCAATTGTCATATTTGAAAAATATGTCAAATATTTTTTTTCACCAGAACGAAGTTCATTCCTTGCTCCCAGTTTAAATGGATTGGACGAAAGTTGCATATTTTAATTTTTCTTTCAAGAAAAAATAATCCCTTCAGAATAAAAAAAATACTAATGAGTAGTCTATTTGAAGCAATCAATAAGAAAATATTTATTAACAGGATATATATAAAATATATATAAAAGACAAAGAGACCTCAAACACGTCATATAAATAATGTTTTATTTTTCTTTCCTTTGCAAAAATGACTATGTATAAGAAAATAATGGAATTGTTAAATACTGTACACAGCATGGTGCTCTCTCTCTCTCTCTCTCTCTCTCTCTCTCCCAGTGCATGTCAACATTCGTCTTCACCACAGCACAGAAGTTACTAAAAAGTCCTTATTTTTTGTTTTGTTTTAGTATTTTTTTTTGTTATTTTCCATAATAAGACATTTGAATACCTTTTTTTAAGATTAAATAGTACCAGTGTATGTAAACATTTCTTTCCTCGGGTGGAGGGGCGGTGGTGATGACTTTTAAAGTCCAAGCAAGATTGCGTTTGTGAGCAGAAACTACAAAAATATATATATTTTTTTTCAATAACCGGTTGACCTTAGTTAGGTGTCCCCTCCTTCTCCAAAAACGAACACCGTGTTCTTCCGTACGTGTGCTACATTTACAATCTCATCCTCGTGTGTCCATTAGGTAAGGCAAGAACAATAAAAAAAATCACATGGATCTATATATATGTATATTTATATATATTTATCTTATTTTTGCTTTGTTTTTCTTTTCTCAGCCTCGGCTGCCGGCAGCCAAAGTTTGTGAGGACACACCCACTGCAATCATGTCAGGCAGGAATGCTTGTGCAGAACAGGAAAGACCACGCGGCGGAGGGTTCACCTCCGCCATCGTCCCGGAGCCAAGCGCTCGGTCGGAAAACACCCGGTGAGACTCCATTTTGACGACGGGCAACCCTCAACGGAACTCGGACGTCGGTTGTGTCTGATCGGGAGTGTTAGGGACACTAGGATGTAAAGGGTTTAAATAGGAGAATTAGGCCTATTTTAAATTGGTGAGAAAACACAATGCATGTTTTGGGGGGGGCTCATTTTTTGGAGATAATAAAATAATTCCTTAAATTAAAGGAAAGGCAAGACGAAAAATAACTTTCATAGAAAAAAGTTCATTGAAGAACAAAAAGGCAAAACTATTATTTCTTCATACGTACAAAAATAATCCATTAAAATTAATTAAGGAAGTCGCTTATCTAGTGTTTAATTAGCAAAAAAAATCTTCCTAAAAATGACTTAAAATTTGAGGGCAAGTTGCAAAAAAAGAAAACGTATCATTTTTTTCAGTTTTTGTCAGAGAAGGTAAAGGATATATTTTTTTAAATAAATACTGTAATTAATACTTGTTTAAAAAAAACAAATCTTTTTTGAGGAGATATTAATGAAAAAAATTTTAGTAAGTCATGTTAAACCTTGTATTTTAATGCACTATTTTTGTTCCTTGTGTCCCTAGTACTCTGTTGTAGTTGTTCCGCACAAAATTAAAATAAAAAAAAAAGTGGACAAAGTGAAATGGAGGATTGATATTGAAGGGAGGTAGCATATGTGTTCCAAACAATGACTCACAGCTTGACCACTAAACATAAAAAAACAGAATAATTTCAGTAAGAATACATTCACTAAAGCTGGGCATACACTGTACGGACTTTGTCAGAGTTTACGATCAAACTATCGCTTCCGTCCTGTAAGTGTCAGGAGAGCGCTTTCAAAGTGTTGCTGTCAAAAAAAACCTAAACAAAAATCAAGCAAAAAACTAGGAATGCTACCAGTAAAAATCCACGTTGAGAACACAGCACTGTATACTTCTCTCTACTGTGTCACATATACGTTTATTTGACAGTGTATGTCTAGCTTCAAGGCGACGTTCCTCTCTCTGTGCAACCTCCAAAACCAAAAAGAAAAAAAACAAATTTAAACCAGTAACAAGTACTTTCGCGATTGGACAACCTGACAGGATTTTTCCTCTCATGGAATATTTGGAAAGAGTCAAATTTTCATTTTCTTAGAGGTAGTATCAGAGCCATAAACGAGTCCCCAAAGTAAAGTAGAAGTAAAGTTAAGTCTGATTGCCTTTTTGATTTGATGTTAAAAAAAAAGTATTATATTGTCTAGGAAGTGTGAGGCAATTTAAAAATTACAAACGCTATGGAAAATAAACAAATATAAATGCAAGATTACCGCAATGAAGTAGACAATACTTAAAATCCTAAAGCAGGAATGGTCACAAATCTTTTAGGTTGACGTGTTTTGTGGCCATTTTGCATTCACTTTGCGGTTATTAACATTCATATGCGTATGAAAGTTGTAAATTGCCTAACAATTCCTGGCTGCCTTACCATTATTTTCAATTGCCATGTTATGTTTTGAAATGATTTCATGTTTTTATCTGATAAAAACCTTGCATTTGAAAACAGGTGTGGAAAAGGAAACAATACTAGCATGTGTAGGCTTTTAAATCTACTTTAAATGGTGTACGTGAGAACACGGTAGTGCCAAGTTTCAATGGCCTAGCAGCCGCGCCCGACAAGTGTGATAGCACGTTCTTTAAAACAAAACAAAAAACAACAAAAAAGACTTCTTTTTACAGATCCCATTTTAAGGAACACGCTAGGCACGAGGGTTGGCGAGTTGGGGGAAAAAAAACATGATCATCCCCTTCACTTACAGTAAATATTCAAGTGCTAAAATCCTTCATTTGAACCTAAATCACAAACATTTTAAGGGATGGGCTAAATGAACACAAGCAGTGGTACGTTTGCTTTCTCTACTTTCTCTAGTGGTGTGCAAGAGAATTGTCAAATTTTTATTTCTGAACTGCATTATCCTCATTAGGCTCCTGGGGGGTGCTGGAGCCTGTCCCAGCTGACTTCGGTCCAGCCGATGGCAGGGCACAAGGAGACAGACAACCATGCACACTCACACTCGTACCTAGGGGCAATTTAGAGTGTCCAATCAGCCTACTATGCATGTTTTTGGAATGTGGGAGGAAATCGGAGTACCCGGAGGAAACCCACGCAAGCCCGGGGAGAACATGCAAACTCCATACAGATGGACACGACCTGGAGTTGAACCCAGGACCCCAGAGCTATGAGGCCGACACGCTAACCACTACTTTTGCATCATGTTCATTCAATTCCTTTCTGTCAAAATGGATGTGGACGTCCCTCGCCATCATAGGCACTGGACGAGTTAAAGTGGCTTTAACTTGAACTTGTAAATCCAATCGCGTTTAACTCTTAAGTGCAATACATCAGTACTTGGTTTAAAAAAAAAAACTAAAATAAGATTGTAAACCACTGCTCTAACGGGTGCTCTGTATCCAACTGGAGACCAATCTAAAATGAACCTAACCACGATTTGATGAATACGCCCATCCCGACCGAGTAAATGTCGCACGGTCACATCTCTGACCTTTCCAGATAAAAAGCAGCAACACATGACGGTCCACCTTCCAGACGCAAAACACTGAAAGTGAGAACTCCGAGGCCCGCTTGCACCTTTCCGGACAGTAAAATCTTTTCCAGTGACATCCAAATACGTCCAAAGTTAAAGAACGCGAGGAACTGGACGCGCCTCCTTCAGTATCTAAAACTAAAAGCAGCAGTTTGGAGAGAGGCGAGGGTCCTCAAACGAGATCCACGGGCGCTTTCTGCCGTTTGGGGAACTCCCAGTCCGAGCCGGGGTTCTCAAAATCCCACAGAAGGTAGTAATGAGTGCTGCTGACCTTATTCCCCTCCTTGTCCACGATAGGCAAGATGCAAGGCGAGCCTTCGCTATTCTGTCTCTGTAAACCCCGACGCACATAGTTGGGGTCCGACGCAAAGCTTTGGGTGGTGGGCATCACGCCGTTAATGTACATGGGGAGGCTCTTGGGGCTGGGGGTACGAGAGCTGCCCAAGGGCTCCCTCGGGGGGAGTTTTGGCGGCTTGTCTTCGTCACTGTACGACACCTCGGCTGACCAGCGCCGGAGTTCTGGTGGGGGGAAAAAAGCAAAAAAAACATAGATGAGTAAATTTCATCTGAAAAGATAACATTTTTCTACAAGCGGAATCAATAAGGGAATTAACTCCAGATGTTTATTTCTTTTCTTGATGCTGGGAAGCATTTTTTTTTTATTCCCGCAAAACAATGACGGAGAGTCAGAAAAGGCCTGGCTAGACTCGACTGCCGTTTTGAAATTAAAAAATAATTATATAATGATTGTATTTTTGATCGATTAAATAAAAACAATGGGCAGTGTTGATATTTTCTTTAAATTTTCACATTTACCTTCAAAATATTAGAGAATAGACGACGAAAAGGACGGAAATGACAGAGAAACGTTGCCTAGCAGTGCCTTTGTCTGATTGCCAGATTTGACTAAGCTCTCTTTATGTCGTTATTCAATGTTCCAATATGAAGATGAACCAAACTGCCGTGGTTTTGCCAATAATTATATATCGCTCACGTGTTACTTGCCTGTTTCAATCGGTAGCTATGTATCATTTGAGGAGGCCAGTTAGGTAGCCAGGGGGCGCTCATGATGGCAAAAAAGTGTAATCGGCAATTAACAGGTAGAAGGTGCGGATGACAAATTTCCAGCTCTGGAAAGGTATTTTTAAATCCGGAAAAGATGGAAAAATTGCAGAAACGGGACTGACCAAACACCATTTACTGATTTCTATCGAGACAGGCAGACTTTCAAATCTCAAGGCACAAAAGGAAGGCTTCCTCAAGCAGGTCATCGATGAGTTTGCTCAGAAGGAACGGCATGTGGACGTCTTTAACAAGTAAAGGTAAGACTGTAATTACATTTATTTTTGAATGAAAAAGGATTTTTGTGTGACGCAATTTGTATGTGCCATTGATAATGTAAAATTTAAAGAAAATGTCCAATACATTGATTGATTTGATAAGGGACAGCGCATATGAATGAACATATTTTCTATTGAAACGTTTCTTTAAGATGAAACGTTTCATTCTCCAACAACTTTGAGTATGTGAAGGTGTCTGTCTGTGTATGTGACCTTGACACTAATTCCTGTGTTTTGCAAAAGAGCATACAATGTGAAAACTGTGGTTTTGTAAATATGCATGTTTACTATAAAAAAAATCTTTCAATGTCATATGATCACTATGATATATATGATGAGTACACAGGATGAAAGGTAAGATGAAGAGTCTTCTCATGATAGTTTGTTTATTTTTCTTCCCCTCCTATAACTTACTCATTGCAATTTGTGGGAAAGTGACACTGTGCTGAGTAAAGTCTGTTCATCCAAAAGAAGGCATCACTCTGGTATAAAATCTGGGGACTTATTTTGGAAATATAACCCAATAAAAATAAGGGGAACGGCCATAACGCCAAATCAAATCAAATTTTTGGGCCAAGTTTAGAGTTCAAAAATTGAACTCCTCAGTAAATTAGTGTTGGTGTATGAACATTGCATTCGTCCTTCTGACCAATCATATGTCTAAAAGAACTCGACTTCCGCGAAGTAGTTTGAAGTCCACTAAGTACTGATGGTTTTAAGTTGTCCCATCGAAACATTGTAATGCCAGCAAAATTGGTTGAGTTGAAATGTCATGTTAAAACAACTTCTTGTGTTAGTTTTTAACCCTGTGCTCTTCCCTTTGTATAAAATAAGAAAAGAACCAAATCATAATCGACCCAATGTTAAATAGCTACCTTTGTGATGATAGTGTGAGGGATCTGCCGTCTTGTTTGACCGTGGTGGGATCGGCGGAGGAGCCTCTGACAAATTGGCATTGTTGGCGATGTGGTTATGGTGGGTGAAGCGCTGTGGGGAAGGTTTGTTTAAGGATCCGGCCGGTCCCGAGTGAGAGCGCCGTACTCTGCGCTGAGCTTTGTCCTGCTGCCGTTGGCAGCCCGCCGCTAAGTCCTGACGCCGATGCTGCGGCGCGGGAAGCTGTTGAGGTTGGCTTTGCTTGGGGTTTTGCTGTCCCGAAGGTCCGTCGTAGTACGCGTGGTTAATCCGTCCGCAGTCCCTGAAGCTCCTCCGACCGGGGAGCCCCATCCAAAAGGGGGAAGGTTTGGAACACTGATCCGACACCAGGCGGCAGCTCTCGTCCGTGCTGTTGAAGAACTCCACCTCGTTGTCCATGGCCTGCTCGGACGAGAGGTCGCCGGGGGCCGGGATGGGTGGAAGGGGTTTGGAGCACCGGCCCGGGGTCTGCGGTGGACTGCCGCACTCGTACACGGAGAGACGTTGGAATGAGGGGACCACCTGGTCGTCGTCCACCGGACTAGGAGTGGACGCTTCGGTACTGCAGGTCAGGGAGAAAAGCGAAGGCCGAGACTTCTTGGGAGGTAATTTGTGGCTGCTGGAACCGAGTTTATGTCCTGCCAGGAGAGCCGCAATGACACATTTCAACATTAGTCATGGAAACGGACGAGCACAAAAATACATTATTGACGGACTAAAAGCAAAACAAGAAGCGAATATGTGGATTGTGAGTTAAGTGCGCGTTTCAGTTTCTACGGTCAGCGATTGACGTCAAGGCAACGGGGATTTTGCCTTTTGACTCTTTAGATCCTTAGATTTCTTTTTCATTGACGCTAAAGGAAGAGAGACAACAACAACCAATCTGACCCTCATGTGACCGATGGTTGGTTAAGTATTCCAATTTTTTAGACTGAGTGTTGGATAAAAATAATGTTTAGAGACAAAAAATGACAGTCAATGAATGCAGCCATTGTGTGACGTCAGTTTGGCTGGAAAGAGTTAAGATCTTAGGTTTCAAATTTATACGACAGGATCACCAAAAAAAGACACTGGTGTCGCTACACACATCTTCAATCATTGTGGTTGTTGTTTGCATTCCTTGTAGTACTTCTAATAAATCACGTCACTAAATAAGGTCACCCAAACATTAAGAGCAAACCTGCAACCACATCCATCATAATCCAAGTATTTTAATGACTACTTTTCTGATATCTTCCTGATATCTTTGTTCTGGACATAGATTCTCGTGTTGTATCTCGTTAGTGCTTCTATTGGCATTCTTCAAAAAAAGTACTTACTTTCATAGCTGAGCGATGGGGGACTCTTCTGCTGGCTGCGGTAGCCCTCATCCACGTGTGCAGATTTCATAGTGAAGTAGAAGCTGTCAAGGATAAAAGCTGTTACTCCTGTGCACTTGCACCACGTAACATTCCTTCCTCAGTGAGAATTCCCCCGGTGTGCTCACTTGTCCGGGTCGCGGGAACAACTCCACGTTGACTTGGATCCAGCCATGCTGTGACAGTAGCTGCCCCGTAGGAAGGGGTGTTCTACGGGAAAAGATGTCTCCTGGGCAATCAGGCCCACCGTGGACATGCTCCAGGCGCCCTCGGGCCGCATCAAAGCCAGGGAACGCTCGGATCTTCGGCCCGGCTGGCTGCCACCGCTCTACCTGCCACGGCAATACATCAATCAGAGGGGGGAAACTAAAAACTAAGCGCAAAAGCAGGTGCATGGAAGAGCCAGAAGGACATGTTTTGATAGAAAGCAAATCCGCAGATGGGAAATATTGAGGAAGCATGACCGGAGTGGTACGAGAGTTGAATTCTACCGGTTGTTTAGTCCTAGCTGTTGACTACTTGTGTACAGAAGCCAAGACAAAGAGTCTGCGCTTTCTGTCAATGCAATCCGGCCAGGCATGAAGTGAGAGAAGGAGAAAAGGGGCTCCTCCTTTTACCAGAACGCCACCTGATGTTGCAACATCTCGTGTCAAATGACCTGAATGTTTGCGTCATGTCAAACATTTGTCAAGGCTGGGTAAACCATGTCTGCAATATTCAGTGCAGTGGACTCCAGGAGCATATCAATTTTGTCCCCCATGAAAATGAACCACTGACCAAAATCCTGATGCGATTTGACTGGATGAACCTGTTTGCTATTTCACAACAGGCCGTGAAGTAACGCGCAAAGCAGCAGGTGGCTTTCCGTGGACGTGCTCATATGGCATCACCTGTGCGGTGTCCACGGACTAGTAATGTTGGAGTGATGAGTGACAATAACTCCAGCCCCCCCTTGTAATAACCCGTCCTTTGCCTCCCGTGAGACGTATTTATGCACTGCTGTGACAGCTGCTAGGAAACAAAAGCCCTAAAACAACAGGAAGCACAGGGGGCATTGGTCACGGCCAAACTACGCCGAAGCCGTCGGGGCCTGGCAGCTTCGCCAATCCGCGCATTTGGTTCGGCGGGCCAGCGGGTGACGGGAAGCAATATGATCCTCGATAATGAAACCCCAGGGGCTCGTGCTTCCTCTTGCAACAGGTGCAAAGACGGTTCATCCTGGCACTCCACCACCGGAGCACTTACAGGCGACGGGATTAAAACAAACCACACGTGGCTGGGCAAACTGTGGAAACACTTTGTTTGGATCATTGGACAAGCGAACGCAGTACCATGGAGTTATTGATTGTACACTTCAGGCTACCTTTACCAAAGTTTTGATTAGACTACCTGAAACCAAAGAAGTCCTCGGACACCACTTAATTAGACTGTCTAGCCTTTTGGCACCTTGTTTTGGATACTCCAGACTTCTTGCCAAGTTCACTCCATCCAATATTAGACACTATTTTTCCCATCCCTCTGTATTTGTAGACAGATTTTTCATAGCTCAAAAGATACATGATAATAGGGTTAAAAACCCGGAGTCAGCTTGGCTAAAATTCACACTGCAATTCAGAATTTCAGGTCAAGGGAATGTGTGCATAATGTCATGTATGTAGTTGTTACAGGAGTAAATATGATTTATTAGGTAGGTTTCCCTCATCACACTTATGGCAATTTTTCACTTCTGGATCCAACAGCTTCATAACGTGTAGTAAGACGAAAAAGATTGAAATTCTTCGTCACACATAATTTTATGCGCAACTCAATTGGGCTATTTGATGCATTTTTGCTCAACTCAAATTACCACATGATCAATAAATACCATGTCCATGAGTTTATTGATGAAGCATCCAACATACAAATATTCATTGCACATGTGTAGGAGACACTGTAACAAATTACTGTAACAAAGACTCTGGTGCCCTTAATTATAATAAATGAAAATATGTCTTGATCTAAGATGTTGTACCTTACCAAAAGTTAGTAATAAATATCAATACCACGGTACGAAACCGCAAAGCTTTGGTACACAATGAACTACTCTTTGCAGAGGTTCAAGAATATGTCACCGAGCTATGTTACGACAGTATACCAATTCTCCTTATAATGTTTTATATTTATAGCCTGTAACTATGACTTTAAGGCATTAGAATAGATAGATTAGTGATATCCTATGGCCCAAAAATAATAACTATTACATACAATAACAATATAAATAAAATAAAAAAATAAGCGTATCTATCATTGACTAACAACCTGTTTAAAAAAAAAAAAAAAAACGTAGTATTCTCAAATCGTTTCTTTTGGGGATACCATACCCAATGAGGATGTTTCTAAAAGTCTTCAGGTAGGTAAAGTGACAGCAAAAGAGGCGCGCTAGATAAAGAAGGGAGGGAGTTGCCGCCCCCGCCAAACGACACCCCTGCAGCGGTTTCCGAGCAACCATACCCGCTTTACCTGTGCGGCAAGCACGCAGCAGTGCACACCCCCTCACTTTACCGGATTTAGACAATCGTGGTTAAAAGCCCTCTAGCAGCGGGGTTAAGTCACGCCATGCAGAACACAGGCACACTTCTTTTTTTCCTGCTATTGTACGGCATGTCAATAAATCAGGATCGATCTTTAATAGCAAATGCCTTCAGGTGTCCTAAGCATCCATTGTAAAATAAAATAAAATAAAATAAATACAATGAGAAAAGTTTTGTATTTGTTTTGATAGTCATCTGGGCAATTATTCAAGCTGTTTATCATCCAAACATTTGAAATTAACATGAACTCCCGCTCAGCCATCACTCAATAACGTCTGACATCAACATGTCGAGTCAAAAACAAAGTCGCACACGTCTCAAACTGCAAAACTCACCAAGAGTAACGCTCCTCCAGGGACCCCCGTCCCCCAGAAAAAAAAATAAAAACCAAAAAATATAAATGTGCCTTTTGGAAGGCTCCAATGAAACTCCTTGTTGGCTCCTAAGACAGCTCCGTTTTGTTTGTAATGTATAGCTTGTTTGGAGTTAACATCGGGGGGCCAGCAGACGCTTAAGAATGGCTGACTCTCCCCCCCACCCTCGCACAATGTGACACTTTTAGATGAAGTGTTGAATGGGAGCGAACTGACGTCTTATAGGCTGCAGTCATGAGAAGAGACGCCCTGGCCCTCCCCACAGTCGCACGCTCTCACTTAAAGGCGCACGCCTCCATTTTTATTTATTCATTTTTTTTTTCTGCAAGTGCCTGCAATTTCTTCAACGCTTCCACTTATGGCTTTAACATTTCAACCTAAAATTGCATCAGAATAAATACAAAGTCCTGATCTGATAGACCTTTTATGTAAATAATCCAATAGTTGGAAGACAAAATAGCTGTGCAACGGCAGTGTCTATTCAAAATAAAATGTTTAACGCAACTTGACGCTGATGTGACGGAGGAGTTAAAGTTATTTACACAAAGGCATTGACAGTGAAAAACAAATCATCAGTGACAACATATCAGATGTTTAGGTAAAATAGCACACTCCATATATCCTGTCACTAATTGACCTCAATGCAAAGAGCACTCTTGAACATACTGCAGTGTGTTGTGTTCAGGTGCAGCTCCAAAAAATGATGACAAATAATTCTCCTGCTTTAAATCGCCCTCAACGAGGCATCTAATTTAAGGACTACCTATTTAAAAAAAAGGACATACCCACCATTCAATTTATTCTGACTCTAATTATGTCTTCCGTTTGTCATCATTTTAATCATATACATCATACCAGCGATTGTAAATATCAAATTTGATGTACTCAGGTTGTTTAAATTGAACTTGTTCTGACCAAAATCAGTTAAATTAACGCTCCTATTGCCAATCTGGTTTTAGCAGGGGATTCCCAACCAGGGTGCCGTGACACTCTTGGATGCCAAAAGTGATCATCAGGGCTGCCACAAGTAATTATGCAACATTGCAATATTCGCCGCTCTAAAACGACAATGGGTTAAAGATTTCCCAATCGCTGATTTAAGCGGTTGTATAACATATTTTGCTACTTTGATAGTAGCATCATTTATTCATATTTCCTTAATGACATCAACAGTAAATCAGGAAACATTGTCAAATACATGCCAGATTTCTTATTCATCAATGTTATATTGTAAGTACCTTTTTCTAAGTCGAATGACACTCGATAACACGTAGAACACCGACGACTTCCTGGTTCACAGAGAATGTATGAACAGGTAGGCAGTGCCAATAATAACATATTTTACAGAAGGATCCAGCAATTATCCATCTTTTGTCTTTTTTTGTAGTCACACGACATCCTGCAATCAGATTTACAACGTCAGCGCCAAAGGGCCAACGACAACCGTACAATTACGACAAATACAGAGCGTTTTTCTCCAATTAAGACCAATGAATCAGATTAAGCCAAATGCAGCGTACCTCATGAGCGAATATTGTGTAAATTATATGAGCACATTTCCACGCAATGCACAGCTCTTGTCTTCGGCACAATAAAAACAACCACAAGCGCACACACTTATTGTACCTGCCCACACGCCGTGTGCCGCCACTTGCACAAAGCCGACATTGTTGTGTCGCACAGCGTACCAGATCGCCCCGAGCTTTTTTTTTGTCTAGATTATCCTGTTTGCTATTGGCCTAATATAATGTTAAGCCACACCACGTTGGAATTAAGAGGGTGAACAAAGGTGGCAGACTCATTTAAAGTAGCAAAGATTGCAGTTTTGCGGCAAAGTTCATTTGTTTACAAGCGCGCAGTACTTTTCACACATTTAAAGGGAGTGGTAGGAGTAGTTTGGATTGGTGGTGAAGGGAATCGTCCTATTCAAGCTGATTGTGGCGCAACCTGTCCTCATTTCTAGGCCTGGGCAATACATTAGTTTATTATATGGGTTAATTTTTTGTAGCCTTTAATAATCATTGAATTATTAATTTAAAAAAATAATGATTAATATACAATATATAGTATTTTTTATTATATATTCTTTGAATAAATACATTTATAAATGAATACAATCTTCATGAAAACACACCTTTTTTCTTGAATGCATTGGATTTAACTCATTGCTTGCCATTTACAGTTAGAGTTAAGATGAATCCAGTTTGAATTCTGCATTCAGTTTGAATAATGCAAATTGAATGGAACTATGTCACCCTTACCAAAGCAGGCTAAATAAACGTGCACGAAGACACGCAGGCTAACCAAACACCTAAACAATAGCGACAATCACCGCATGTGTTGAATCAATAGTGGCCCAAAGCAGAGGTGAATGTGTGTGTATGTGTGTGTGTGTTGAAAGGACAGATTGTTCTTGTGTCTAAGTTTGTAAATGCTTCACAGCTAGGCCACAACGCAAATCCCCCCCACCTCCAAGACCCCAAAGGCTTGTCATTACATTCACGGCCCCAACATGGACACATTCTAATTTTGAGTACATTTCAGGGAGTCCTCAGGGGCCAGAAATGGGGCTGTATTGCTCTCCAGTAGAGAATGTCAAATTGTGTGTCATTCAAAACCTGAAACCGAATTATAATGGTACAGTTTGTTCTCCTTATACCACCGTAATTCACCAGAAATGGTGACTGTCAGCTTGGCGCTGGTTTTTCAGCACTCCCTTGCCTGCGTCATAATGTCATTCACTTCACAGGAAGTGTCTTATAAAGCATTTGGGAAGGGAAGGCAAGATAGCTCACGAAGGAATGCAACATGAATGTGCTTTCTTTACCACTTCAAAAAGCGACACCTTTTAGTTTTTTTTCATTTTAAGTGGTACTTTCAGAAAGTTTTTCCCCCATCGTGGCAATCCAATATAATAAATGCGGCACTACTACATGGTGCTGGTTGGCCCATAGCGTAAATGATTTCTTCACATTGCAGGTCAGAGCATTGATTGCCCCAGCCTGCTGGGGTTATTAAATTGCACGCATATTCAGTCTGTGGCCAAAGTCCACTCTGATACAAACATACGAGCGAGAGGCTCGGAAGGTGACGTCAAGCATGAGAACCTGCAGGACTGCTCGCTGCAGAAATAGGCGTCCCATTGCTACTTAGATTAGGCATATGGATATCAGACAATATTTAACATGATTCATGCATAGCAACCCTAGAAGTGTCTTACTTCTCTTTTCCCTGACCTCCATTTGGGATTTAATTGCTGTGAAATTGCATGTTCCTGAAAGGTGATCTCTTATTAAGACAGTTTGCAGTAGAATTGTGGTCCTATAAATCTTCTTTTTAGTATTCGGGCATTGCTTTAACAATTGTAAATAAGATAACTAACGTGCTTACCATAATTAAAAAAAACTGGTTGCAGAATTTTTAAACAGTGAACATAAGCAGTTAGAGAAGAAACGTTTCTACACTTTTTGCTATTTTTTCTTTGTCTTTTGCCATTTCAACTTTTGAATGAATGGTTCTGTTTAGTTGCTCGGTCATGCATGATGTGTGATTTTTTTTAGTAGAAAACAAAACATTTCAATAGCAAGTTGTGATCTTCTCAAAGTCAAATAAAGTAAATGTTCATTGGAAGGCACACATTTAATTGCGCCCATGTCCCGTCATCGCTGGTACAGTAGCAGCTTTGTATATCCAAGAGGAGCAGGTGTGCGCTTCAAAGCTGATGACACATCGCAGCACATTACTCCTCAATTGTGGTTTTGTCTCACCGAGCCTCCCCCAGTCGCACTAGTTCCTGCCATGGCAACCAATCACGAGGCTGTCATCACTCACCCAAGTGTAAACCTTATTAAAGCGCGTTTGTTAACAAGGCCCGAATTGCCCGAGATGCTTTGCTTCTTATTCATTTCCTCTCTGAGCAAAGAGCTGATGGGAAACGCACGGATGGGATTGTAAATTGCCTCACAATGCAAGAATTCTCTATTCTCGAGCGCAATACAAACAGAGCCCTGATCCAGTCCTCAACATTGCATCATGCCTCCGCATTGTTACGCAGAGTGGTTACAGTATTACGAACAGGTTGGCCCGAGCCAGTCCGCCTCTTCGATGATGACAGGGTGTGTTTAGTCTCCAAGACGAAGACCGGGGGAATCTTTGGCGAGCGGGTTTTGCGGATCAAATTGCCCTTGGTAATCCTTCACGTTGAGTTCACATCGTAATGGTTTGGTCGCTCGAAAAGACCATGGGAACTCAAGATTCCATTCTCAGTCACGATTAAACCGCACACCCTCCCCACAGTGTCTGACGTCTGGGGAGAAGCTGTGAAAATGACAGCTGCGGTGTGAAGGAGAACGTCATGCTATGCTCCGACTCGCCAGCTGTACAGTCGTGCGCCCACCGCTGGATGAAAAGCCTCTCCAAATATGCCTTGTTTCCGGCACATTTTTCCCATCGCTAATATGGAGCAGCGCTGTCAGCAGCTTTTAGCGATTAGTAATTCCTGAAGGGTGAACAGATGTTCTCCCTGAACGGCCAAAACAGGAGTTTCTGGCACCTGGCCAATGACTATCCCAGGTTTCCGGTCCTCTTGATGTTGCCTACGGAGCAAGAAGTTTACCCAAAATCAATCAATCTTGAAGTAACTAGCCCCCGTCGGGGGATTTTAACCCTTCCCTTGAGGGAGATCAGAATCGCCGTGTTTGAGGAACTGATAAAGATTTCAGATGTCCAACATAGAACTCAGCGAGTTTGCCATCATATGTGATGCCATCCACCACGGGGTTAAGAAATGATTGCCCAGACGGCAGGAAATCGGGTGAAGATGGATGGTCGACAGATGCTCGGTTAGCTGGATAAGTCTTGTTTCCATACATTCTGCGCATACAGCAGGGTGATGGCCGTTTAAGCATTCGGGCCAGACTACATGTAGTGTCAGTAGATGATTTCTTCCGTTCCAACAAGGGTTTAGGGCAGGGGAGTCAAACTGTTTGGTTTGCCAACTCAATCTCTTGTGGGCCAAACATGTTTTTTTGGCCCACGAAGTTAACTTACTGGCCAACATTGCTGGCTAGTGCCATCAATGGCGCTGAAAGATGAGCATCCACAGACAGGCCCGCAGCCCGTGTGTTTGAACCCCCTGGTTTATGCCTCCTAAGGAAGAGGGAGGGGATAATATACCAGGCAACCTGCAGCGGGTGTATTCATTCTTCTTGACAGAAATGATCCGCAAGACTGATGGCGCAAGCGTCCAAGCGACGAGGCCCGGTGGCCATTTTCCAACTCTTGGAAGAAAATAAACTGTGCAGGTGCATACATTTGAGACGAAATGTGACGGTCCATTGAGGCGACCGAGCGTGGGTGGTAATGCGAAGCTCAAGCCTTAACTACCATCTATGGAATTTGAGGGCTGCTAAGGGCTGGAGGCCACGTACTAACCGCTATATCCTTGACAAATCAGTAAACCACCAGCCACTTTGCACAAAAGCAAAATGCACTGAGCTGCGGTTTGTTCAAATTTGAACACCCAACCATTTCGAAACCACTGAAACAATCTCAGGAAGTCGCCAAATATGGTTGGGAGCTCCTGCCAAACTTACAAGCGTGTAGTACGTCTCGTGTTAACCCTTTATGGGGAAGTCATGACGACGCTGGTTGTCCAATACATTTTGTTGACCGATCATCTTTTCATGCAAATCCAGATGTATCTTGTCTTGTCACAACTGTCTGTGGGATTAAGTTTATGGTTTTTGTCGGTCCATTGTCATCATATGGTCTTGTACGGAGACTTTTGGTTTACATCTTTCTAGTTCTGCTGTCTTTTGTTTGTTCGTTGTTTTTGGACATTTTGAAAATGAAAGTATTTTGAAAATATTTAAATATTCTGTTCCAAGGCTTTGCCTCCATTACACTTGCTTCCACCTCTCTCTTTTTCCTCACGCAGTCGCCTAAAATTTAAAAATAAAATGTCAATTTTAAACGGAAATTGGGTACCTTAGTCAGAATGTTTGTCTGTTTTTATTCATTTAAATTGGATTATTATTTTATGCATTCATACGTTTAGTTGATTCAAAAAGATACATAGATTATATATAAAAATATATATATGAAACATGAAAGGGGAAAAAAAATGAGTCTGCCTTGATCATGGAGATGAAATAACAGGGAGAGAAAACTTGAGTCAGCGTCGCTGCTTTGTAAATGAAGCAAATGGAAAGAACACAGTGCCGAGGTTAAGAAGGGCTGTAATTATCTTGGAGCCAGCAAATTACTCTTGACTGTGAAGAAAAATAATGGGTTATCAGAAATGCAGAGTTGTCCGTTTAAGCAAAACCAGGGAAGACTGTATACAACAGAGTTGGAAATCAAGTTTAAAATCATGCCAATTTCTGCACGGACCCTTATAATGTTAGAGCAAAACGCTTAATTTGAAGCAATGTTGTGTCTTGTGAACCTCCGTTTACTCTCTCCGCACTGGTGCCTCCAAAAAAACCTCTGGAGACGCTGTCGCCTACTCACTGTTGTGGTCAGCCGGCAGGAAGTAGATGAGCCGGAGAGGCCAAACGGTGCGAGGGCCTCTGGAGCCTGAAAAGTGTGTGGGAGGTGTACGCCGACCTCTCAGGGCACAAAGTGCTTCTTATTTTTCTGCCAAGTTGGCTGTGTACACAGTCGAGCGCATAAATTCACTCGAGGAAAAAAAAGGTTTGCGTAAATAAGTTGCCCGATCCGTGCAGCCATTCCATAGAAAAGAGGCCTTACACGCATTCACCGCATCCCGAATCCAGCCACGCATTTCCAGTGCTCAGGAAGAGGGTGTCATTTTACACTTCTCGAAGAGATATCATACTCAATATATGTGTCCCCTCGACGTCCTTCTGACCCGGGTGAAGGACTGCCTTTAAATAGGGACTCGCGTCAAAGCTGTTTTGGCGAATTGTGACACATTGCTCACGTTAAAAAAGCCTCGTTAGTACTCGCTAACAAGATGCTCTCTCAAAAGAAAGCACACGCCGAAAAAGTGGGGAAAAAGTTTGGTTTTTGGTTGCAGTTTCAAGAAGAGCCAGGAAGTAAAGCCCTGCTTGGCGAATAAATATCCCCATTGAATTGAAAAGATTTCAAGCTTAGAAAGATGTGCAGTGGGGCAAATAAGTATTTAGTCAATCACCAATTGTGCAAGTTCTCCTACTTGAAAAGATTAGAGAGGCTTGTAATTTTCAATATGTATACAGAATGTGGAGAAAGAAAACGGAAAATCACATAGTTTGACTTTTAAAGAATTTATTTTTCCAAATTAGAGTGGAAAATAAGTATTTGGTCACCAACAAACATGCAAGATTTCAAGCTGTCAACTTCTATCGAGGTCTAACGAGGTCTCCACTCGATACCTGTATTAATAGCATCCGTTTTAACTCATTATTGGTATAAAGACACTTGTCCACAACCTCAGTCTCTCATACTCCAAGCACCACTATGGCCCAGAGCCTTGGCTTTTGTTGAGGCGCAACCAGAAAGATTAGAAAGTCTTGCTGGTTGGAATTCTTCATATTAACAGTAATGGCAAGATCTTGGTTAAAAGCAAGGGTCGTTAGTTTTCCCATGTGGAACTTTGGGAGAAATCTACTAGGTCTAATCCATCTTTTTCACGCGTTGTTGCTCTTTGAGAAACATAATCGTGGGTTGAGATAACCAGGCAAATTTCAATCAACATCCGGGAAGTGTGTAGAAATGTACAAAAGCGTTGCGTCAAGAACTGTGATGCAATTTGAATTCTAAGAGAGTCATTTCCAGTAAAACCATCCATTCTTCTTTTCATTTTCTAAGCTGTTGTCAATGGCGGGCCTGGCATATTCCGATAATGTTCAATTTACTATTTACAAGCGTTGACGTGGTTCACAATCTCACAGGCCAACGGTCTATTACCTTGGGGGACTTACGAGTCCTATTGATTTTGTGTCATTTTTGGTCTGGGTTAGGGATCTTGTTGATTTTGGGCTACTTATTCATTTTGGTAAATTTCATGGTCACTTTCTGTTGACTTTGGAGCATTTCTGGCTCATTTCAGTATATATTTTTTTCAAATTAAGACTTTTCAATTAAAAGTTGCTATTGGAATTACCTTTGAAAAATGAGGGTCAGCACCGTAGAAACTGCAAATGGTATTGCTGGCACGTTCTGTGACAAAAGCAGACTTGACAATGATTAAGTTTTCCTACACAGTGAGCGGCTGCTCTGCCAGCTTGCGCACACTGAGCGGGAAATTTTATTACGAATAAGGAAAGACATAAATAAATGCAACAGGACCAGCTGGCCTTTCCCTCGCACTTTACAAACACCACTCCCTGTTTGCATGGGCACGTGTCCACATCACGTCATGCTGATCCCTCATGTGACATGGCTGCAAGTTGCCAAACTGTCCCGTTGCCGCCAGCCCGTGTAGTATTGGCGTTATTAACGGCCTGAGCCAAACAGTGGTCAACTTAGTAAGAGGAGGAGGAATTCCTAAAGGAGACTAACATTCATCCGCTAAATTAGCCGGGTGATTCAGACGGAAAAAGAGAGTTATAAAGGAGGAGCAGCAGGGGGATTGGTTGTCACAGAAGGGAAGCCACCCACTGTCACCACAAAAAACGTGACTCACGCTCTCAACTGGGTGATGGTTTATGGAATTGGGACACACTGATCGGGTCTCCTTTTGCAGGACGTGCCAAACCAAAACAGATTCACAAGTGTCACTAGGGTGAGGCCGTGTGGAATATTTTACCTTTCAACAGCTGGGTTTTGCAAGATATCGTCTTTGTGAGCCGCCCTTTTGTTATGCTACCCGGGAGCCATTCATAAAAACGGATCTGTACTGTTTGGATACACGCTGTTGACGACTAGAACAGCGTGTCCCGTCTCTGTTGCAAAATAGCATGATTCCCTGTCAGGTGCTGATTCGAGGGGGGAAAAAAACAGGCAAACCCAAGCACTGAATGGAAAAACACTTAAGGAAAGTGAACTGTTTTACCTTTGCTAGGCGCTATACCTATAGTTACTCAGTCCAATTGAAATAATAGAAGAGATCAGTAGAATGCCAGCCAATAAAATAAATAATTAATAATTTGGGGCAATAATTTAAATGCGTTTAAACTATTTAATTAGACACGCCGCAAATCTCCGCGTTATTATAATTGCCGAACATCAATTCGAGTTCGGTTATAACTCAAGAACAAATGAAGGTGTATTGGCAAACTTCCGGAATATGTTTGAAATTTGAAATCAAAGTGGTAGTTCAGTTTTAATTTCAGGACGTCACAAATGTTTTAGATGGATTATTAATTGGTTTCCTGGGATGTGCTCGGCCTTTTTCTTCGATTTATATTTAGATAGTGTATTTTCCCATTAAGCCTATGTATTTTATGAACCGTGCACTACAATGTTAATCCTCAGAGTAAGATTAAACGCATTAAGCTCTTGCCATTTATGTAAGGTATTTTCCCATTATCACTGTTTTCTTTGTGCAATGAACGAACGTACTCGATTATTATTTTTTTTGATCAATTATGCCGATAATGAGCTTTAGTCAAACCCAGATGACTTTTTGTTGAGAAAAGGTGGCTACACCCTGACTGGTAGTGTTCCAATCACGAAGTACATACAGTACTGTCCACTCCCATTCATCAACAGATTAATAATTTCAGAAGGAATATTACGACTAAGGGCATAACTACACCGTCATCGCCTTTTGTAGGCCAAAACATCACATCCAACGCCGAGATATTTCTTACACTGTTGCATTCATTTGAGTTTTCCAGCATGCCGTTAAAACGGAGCCAAAATCGGAAGCACAAATTGTGCTCATCCAACTTGCGTATCAAGTGAGTGTGAACATACTGGAGTTGTGTGTGCATTTTAGCACCTCGCCTCCGTTTCCTGTTTTCATCTCACTGTGTCCCCAGTCACTTTGCGTACACGCCTACGGCCTGATAACCAACACCCCACCACCACCCCGGCCTCCTCATGAAGATAAGAGCCTGTGATTACGGCTGATAGAATAGCTAGCCTGCACTCTTTATAACCCAAACAAAATCCGTGTGCATGTGTGTCCGTGTGTATAAATCATAGCCTCAACTCTCGTAGAGTGTTTCTTGATCGGACACGTTGAAATCTAATCTGACGGCAGGAAGAAGAACACAAGCACACGCGCTCACGCAGGCAAGCACGCACGCACTTTCCTGGAGAGAGAAGTGAGCATGGCAGCGATTACTCAACAACTTGGGGGCGGAGTCTTGTTTGTCATCACTATTTTCAATGAGGTAGAGGCAACCAGTTCCAGCTGCACTGTGCACAAATTACAAAGAAGGGAGACAATTCAAATAAAGACAGCGTGCTCGATTTGGGGCGAGCACATTGGCTAGGGAGTTTGCATTTCTGCAGATCCATAAAAGAGCGACGTAAGGGATTATGCCCCCCAAAAGAACCCCCAACTGTATGTCAAAAATGAGTTTGAGCACTAGGGTGTCCTCACAGAACACTCCAAAACACTAAAGACTCCCAAAAAGCTTCTTGACATGCCGATTTGGTCTTTGGGTTTTGTTTTTGTGACTTTTGAATATACATTTATTACATCTGTACATTTGTTAGGTTGAAGTATGATTCTTTTTTATTTTTTGCTAAGACTGACATGCACATTTTGGGGCGGTTTTGGAAAGTTAGCTCCAAGCTTTTACGGCCACTCCCACAAACGGAAGCGTTTTGAGCTACGAACATGGTCACGGAACAAGTTGAACTTGTATCTGAAGACGCCAGTGCATTGTGAATAGTTCCGAGCTTCCTCTGATGAATGAATGGATTGCCTCATCCGCAGCAGTCAAGACGGCATCAAAGTGTGCTTGCTTGTGTGTTGGATTTCAGAGCCAGGCAAACCCTTTTGTTTACAGAATTTCCCCGCGTGTGGTTAGCGCCTGACAGCTTTACAAACTCCCACACGTCTCTCACCAGGGGCAGGAACGCGGTCCAAAAAACACCGGGAGGGTGCAGAGCGTCTCTTCCCGCAAACTGCATTTCGTGAGGCCCGGCGATTGAAGTCTAGTGTTTCATACAAAACCCACACGTTGTTTGTTTGACTGGTTGCCATAGGGACAATGGCATCCTTCACTAGTTGACCTGAATAGATGCTGCGGGGGAAGGTAGCGCTGTTAGCCTGGCGTCTGCGGAACACACAAGAAGTGGATTGTACAAAGCGCCCAGTTTACATTTTAGTTGTCGTTGTTTAAAATGGGAGTCCCTAACGTCGCCACGGTTGTTCCGGGTAACTACCCACAGCATTGGGAAGACCGTTTCTAGAATAGAGAGAGTCCGAAACAAAGACGGGTCAGGTGGCGGGGGGTCGAAGCGCTGTTTGTCTTTGCGTCGACGTCACCTTTCTTTCCTGCCCCGTCAGCTGTTTGATAGGCAGCACGCTATATTACTTCCATCCGATTGTTTTATAATCCTCTGGCACCAGACCGTCTGCCGCAGGTAGATTCTGCACCTGTGTGTTTTCCGGCAGGTCACAAGTACTAACTACACAAACACACGGTGCAGTGTGTGCAATCACATGGGCCCATAAAACACTGGCCCCTTTCACACTGCCCATAAAATGTGTCATTTTCCGACTTTTTTATTTAACTGTGTCGCGTATTAGTTGAAAAAGCACATTCACAGAATGTACCTTTTTTTCTGGTTTTTGGATGTAGTGTGTCACATGTAACAGTGTCTTGTTATTTTATGGATCGTTCTGGGAAATTTTAGGATAAACGACAAAGTAGAACTTTTTTTTTCTTGCATTTGCCTTTTTGCTGTTCAGGTGATGGGGTTTTAATTTTAGTAATTCGTTTTTTCCCATACTTTATTCATTGATTTAATTGGAACTTAAAGGCATTTCAGGTGAAATTCATTAGAAGCTGCACTGGCATTACCTCTAGTAATATGTAGAAATAAAAAATCCCAATAAAAAACTGTTAATGTAAACACCTATAAGTTCAGAAACAAGTTTAACCAGAGAAGTTTCTATGCTTCAATTATGTTTTTCAGACATTTTATAATAGCATTTTTGCAAGAGCGCAATGAAAACACTTTGAATTTCTACATCACAGAATGTATTGTAATCAATGATCACTATGTAAAAAAAAAAACTTCCATGGAAGCTTGCTTAAGTTGCTTCACATCTTTTAAATATTGCAGTTTTATTTTTAATTTTTAAAAAGCTCATGCAAACGCAGGTATTGTTCCTTTTTTAATTGAAAACAACATTACAATTATTCAATTTCGCCACACCTATCGCTGTTAATGTCAGCAAATTATTTCATGACGTCACCGGTTAATCGACTTTGAATTGACATTCATCATGTAACCTACATTTTTAAATGCTGCCACAAAACTAGAGCTACTTTTTGATGGATTTTAAATGAGAAAAAACTCCTTGTAGTTAAATCAACCCCTTGTAAACAAAAAAAAGTAAGACTCAGTGACTCTTTCTTACGAGCTTGTCAGACTATGGTAGAGCAAAGCTGAATGTTTGTCACCAGTGACTGGTTGGACCTGATCGGTCACAAGTATCTCTATCCTTTCACCAAGCACTGAGGCTGAGGGTGGGGTTTAGCTGTAGTCTGCCCACACACACATGACAAATGCTCAAAAATTGATTTCCACTTGCAGAAAAAGCTACATTTCTTAAAACTGCATTTCCAGTTTAAAGGGAATGGGCTCACCTGGACTGCTTTTTAGAATTAAACCTGCTCCGATAACCTGCATTCATCTCTGGCTTTTTTTTTTGGCGTCTAAACATATTTCTGTCAATCATGGCACTCCTAATCTTTACCATCTTTGATGCATGACTTGGATCCCCACTGCATGTAGTCAGTGGAGGAAGGAAAAACAGGTCAGCATATTGTGCAACCACTTGGCACTATACGATCTTTGTGTGCTTCACGCAGAGCAAGTGCTAAAGCATGCATTTTGTGTGTGTGTGTGTGTGTGTGTGTGTGTGTGCAGACACACACCTGTACAGTTCTACATTTATAGTACATTATGAACAAACAACTGTAAAAAAATCATCAGTGTAACTTATTTTTTTATTACCTATTACTTATTTACCACTATCCTGATTTTTTTTCTACACTACTTCCTTTTTCTACTGAACACAGACCCCATTCTTAATCCTGTATTCACTGAACATAGTATGGCGTATTTGCAATAAGACTTAGAATTGCGCGATTCAACCCCCATTGCGGTATAACGTTGTAGCCGGTCTGACTTTTTTTTTTTTTTACCTTTTTCTAATCTCTTTAAATAAGTAATATAGACAGATGGAATTGTTGATTTTACAAGTCTTAATATGATCAGGTAAATATGACATGCTAAAGACAAATAAATGTCATACTTGCTCCAACAGTGCGGGTTGAATAATTATGGCACAACATTAACCATAACATCTAACTGCACTAAAGGCAATTATCTTCCATGAAGATTCATTTACGTCAAGTTTCATCTGTTTTTCTGTTACATGGTCCGTAAGGCTTTTAGCTGCCACTAAAAACAAGTGTTCTGATCCAAAAAGTCATCAGTGGCCTTCCGACCTCCAACCTGAGCTTCCAACTATGTCCACTCGCACCTGTGCATGTTTGTGCATATGTGAGACACCAACATGTACCCTACAGACTGTGTGTGTCATATATCCGTGGTTTACAAACACTGTATGTCTGCCGTTACCAGACACCGCAGCTATTCTGGCCCCCTCTTCCCGAGTGCCCCTCGACCACCCCTCCCGGCCTAGTGTCCGGTCTTCATGTGGAAGTCTGCAAGCCAAGGTCAGCAGGTCACATTCCTCCAGCTCTTTGGCATTCTGCCCTAGGGTTCAAGTAGTGTGGAAGTGCGTGTATGTGTGTGAGAGCTCGTGTAGGGTGTGTTCTACGCTGCCCTACAGATAGAGGCGCAACACACGCATGAAATATAGAGCCAAAAAGGGACGTGTTATACGGCAGTGCGATTAACGTGGCTGTCCGCACACGTACTTTCAGCAGTGCCGGGTGCCTCCGAGGTGGACGCCGCTGACACGTTTGTATGTTTGAGGCTTGACGGAAGGCTCCTCCCGGATCATTTGCGGATAGACATATTCTCATATGACATACGTATGCAATAACTATTGAATACCAACGTGTTGGCATGTGTAAGGGGTTGGGGGGCAACTTAAATCCAGCTCTGAGATTCTTTTTTTTTATTGTTGATTAAATGTAACGGTTAATGGCTTTATGGGATCTATCACGATCTTGGGTTGGGTTCATATTGAACTCTTATTTTCTATTTTAGTGTCAAATATGTCTCTTTCACCAAACCCGATGACAGTCATAATATCAAAACTGCCATGGCAATATGGTGCCACAGAGCATCTGGACAACAGGAAAATACAAAAAAACAGTGGTACTTGAAGAAGAAATAGAAAAAGTGAACTGTTAGTTTAATTGACAACTTAATTGAAGTTGCCAAGTCTTCTCCTGGACTTGTGAAACACGTTATACCAATGCTCAAGACAACAATTCGCTGCTATTACTGTTGGCAAAAGCTCAAGCTCTAAACTGCTTCCTGATTGGCTATCATTTCATTTCAAATCACTGTCACGGAGTCCCTTGTAAAAATCTCAAAGAAACAGAGTTCCACATTTTCTACATGAAGTTTGCATCCTCTCCTCTTGGCTGCCTGAATTTTCTCCGGGTATTCCGGTTTCCTCCTCCATCCATGCATGGAAGTCCGGTTGAGCACTCTAAGAATGTTAGCGTGTCTGGTTATTTGTCTCATTGTGCCCTGCGAGGGTCTGGCAACCAATTCAGGATGTCCCCCGCCTTCTTCCCAAAGTTGGCTGGGATAGGCTCCAGAACCCCGCAACCCTCGTGAGGATAAGTGGCACGGAGAATGAATGAACAATCTTCAATTGTGTGTGCTGGCCCATCAAAACGTGCAATGTGCAAATGATGCCATTGGAGAGAAGTGTGCCAAAACAAGGGCATATTGCTTGGGCCGTGAACTTCCTGGAGTTCTATTCCCTGAAATTCCGAGGGTCTTTCCGGAAATCCAGCTCGAGGCTATTGCTACACCCCCTGCCCCTCCTCATCACCATCCTCCCCCAGAAAGGGTCGCAGAGTGTGAATAAGTCCACAGAGCAAACATGGCCGTGGCTGACAGTCGGACTGACTCAGCGCCACATTCCAGTGGAGTCACCCATCCACTTTACCCTCGGCACACGCACCCCTCTGCACGCACCACCGCATGCACAGTACATGCATCACCTCTTAAATCTGATTCTCCCGTCACAATGGGGACTACACAGGTGTGCTATGCTTATACCATCTAATTAACCAGAACAAATGTTTCCCATAATGGCATTTGTCACTTTGTCTTAGTCATGTTGTGTACAT
This sequence comes from Stigmatopora nigra, assembly GCF_051989575.1. NCBI lineage: Eukaryota > Metazoa > Chordata > Actinopteri > Syngnathiformes > Syngnathidae > Stigmatopora > Stigmatopora nigra. Next base: position 11,519,087 of record NC_135517.1, on the reverse strand, counting down.
AACCCAGTTTGCCCAGTGCACATCACTCTTGTACTACTATTTTTTTCCACTGCTGCCAAGAAACATGAAGTTTGAATTTATAATACTCCATACACAAAACTAGGGGTCAATGGAAGTATCAGAGCAGCCAAGCAGGAGAGGCTAAGCTCTCAATTCAGCGAGAGAGAGAGAGAGAGTGAGAGAGAGCCTGTGTTAATGTAAAATCCATGGCAGTCAGTACAGTATATCCTGAGCAGCTGCTTTTGCACGTCTGGACGCTGAGCTGCCAACCACTAACCATTCATTCACTCACAGACTGATCCCCAAACCGGTCTGTCAAGGAACCGACCTATAAGCCTCGTTGCCACCATCTCAACATACATGTTAAAATTACATGCGTCGATTTGGTCATGATGAACGTAGCTTTAACCCAAACAGGAAACAAATTAGAGGGGAAGTTACTCCAGGTCGTTGTAGGGTGAGGCAAGCTTAGCCCGTGGCAAAATGAAAAACCCATCCGCAATCAAGGGGGATCTGTTGGATCCCCTAATTTGATTGCTATTTTGGATCACCTAATTTGATTGATATCTTGGCCAGAGTAATTATGCACAAACACACTGTACAACATAGAGAGGATTCCGTCAATGATATAGTCAATGGCTGCCAACAGACAGTAATTTCGGGGATCAACAGTTTCATCAATGAGCTACTCTTGGTGGTCAGTGCCAAAAGATCTAAAAGAAATCGATTGCATTATTTTTTGAGTTCTGCTTAGTGAACAAAGAAAGTAATCACTGAATTGAAAAGACACTGTGATAAAATCATGCTGTGTCCCTGCATATTTTTCGTGTTTACCAGGGCCACTCTAGGTAAGTGTGATTAACCCTGCATGAGTCAGATACCCGTATTTTGCAATTGAAGGCTTCTTTTCAACTCCTCATTTAGCCGCTTTTTTAGTTTTATAGCAATGACACAACAGACATCTTGACACGCAAACCTGCTAGTTAAAAGACTGGCAGGCGTCTGCAGTCAAAATGTCTCTACTGACAAGAAAGCATATTTAACGCTGCCTTACCTATGAATGCTCATGCTATTCGCAGTAGAGTCGATGGAATGAAGGTACAGTTTGCCTTTAGTATGGCTGAGGATAAGGGCTTCTGATAAAGGTCATATTAAGAACTGTAGTAAAGAAACTGAGTTAAAACAATCTTTAGATAAGATAAACCGGCTACGAGGATTTAGAACATTCTTTCCGCATGTTTTAATGTTTACTGAGTCAGGGGTGGTCTTCAGTCAGGTCCAGAGAACTTTTCTGCCACGGCCAACCAATATTCAGGCTGTCAAGTTGAGGGATATTACAAATATATCACCGTGGCAATGACTGGTATTGACGCCTGCCTAGACTAATGCAATGTGGATTTTCCTGTAAGGTCACCAGAGTGACGCAAAACCTCTGTCTCTAGTGTACAAACTGAGTCATCTTTCTGAATAAAATACGAGACCCGACTTCTGCCTTATGGCTTTCAGATGTGTGTGGTCCTGGTGAGCAGTTGTTTAAAAAACAATCAACAGAAGCTCGCATCTCTATGTCGGCTGACTTTTATATTCGTTTGACAATGCTAGTATTCTATTTTGCAACATGCCAGCAGTAAGTACTGTAACCTACTGTAAAACAACTGAACAGAAGTACTGGTTTAGTTCCGAGCTGGATAGTGATATTTCCTAACTACATTGAACCGATTCTGTTCTCGTAATGAGACCAAATCTAGATCGTGTGTCACACCTGAGGCAATGACGCCAACTACAAATTCACTTTAGATGCTCTTAGTTTGAGGAGAAACAGGAGTACCATGAGAAAGCCCAAACAAGCATGAAAACAACTCGCAAATTACCAACAGAAAAGGCCCAGAATTCATGCCAATGTCAGTAGTGTCCTCAGTAGCAATATGACAGGCGACTTCCCATTTGGTAGCATAGTAACAGTTGCCGTAATCCAACAGACTTGAGCCAGCCTGCCTTCCTCCTGTCAAGTTTGAAAATGGGTTAACAATGTTATAAACATATTCTCCATCCTGTAGTATTGTTGGGACAACTTGTCTTAGATCTACCAGTATCTTGTTTTATCACACCCACGGTGACACAAATGGCAGAAATCTGAGCCAACAATTTGATTTCAGGATTCCCTGTCATCAATTTTGAAGTCCAAAAGGTCAAAGTAATATTTTGCCTGTGGATTCTGTGTGATGGGACTGTTGCATTTTGAGGAAACTGTCACTCCATTTCCATTTTCAATGGGCATGTTATTTTTGTAACCATATCACCATTTTATCCCCATCAAAATAATGTCAAATGGAAAAACAAGTCTTAGGATTTCATTTGATTTGAATATTTCTATCATAACTCATCATTTTAAAGGATATCCCAGATTCTCAAAGTCTGATTCTGTTCAACCTTCAGTCAGTTATCGAGCATTCTATAGAAAAGCGATTAAAAAACTGGAGAGGAAAAAAAAATGTCCAAATGTCTCAATTTGCACCACCTACCAATTTGAGTGCAGCAAGCAATCATTCCTGTCTTTGCGGAAACAGTTTGTCAAGAAGTCACGGAAACCTCCAACCCATTTTAAGTTCAAACTGATACATGTAAATTACAAGACGGGCTTTTATGTACTGTTGAAAAGAAAATAAGTTGAACTACGTCAATAAATTGGAGTCAACTTGAAAGGATGAATCACACAGATTAAAGGAGCTCAACATTTCCATCCGTAGGATAAACACACAGGATAACTGGAATTAAAAAATGGACAAAACACAGGCGATGAACAACTTGAACGGGAGAACTGCCCCAAAACAACAAAGCAAAAAAAAAAGTCACCGGACCTGAGTCACTTACTTAGAAATGATGAAACGGTAAACGGCAAAACATGTATTTACGGTGGCTTTGCGAGGCACGAAGAAGAAAGAAAGAACTAGAGACAGATTTGCCTGAGATGACTGGGCATGTGGGCCGCCACGGCACCGAACCTGTGCTTAGGAGGACAGACACCCCGAGGGCAGGACCACAGCAGCTGGTATGTTTCTATAAACAGGCGGGCCGACCTGGTGTGATGTGCTCAGCAGATGCCGTCTGTCCTCGGGAGGAAGTAATTATTGAGTCACGCCTCCAATTTATAGCGCACTTCAAATCATCTGGTGACTGACAGCCTTGAAGGGTGACTCACGGATTTAGTAAAAAGATGACAAAAGAGAAAAAAATGGAATACCCAAGTGTACAAAAGAGACGTAAACATGCCTTTTGCTACAAAGGAGAATTTAGTATTGCTGAGAAAATGTAATGTATGGAAACAATTTCGCATTTACACCCGTCTGGCTGCGCCACGCTTGCCCTCCGTCGTATGGCTCTTGTGCATCTTACATAAGGTTTGACCTGGTAAAATTCCACAGCGCTGGCTCGCGCCTCTCTCTTCCATCGTCCAAGTGTTACGCTCGGCAGCGACAACAATTTCTCACTGTTTAAATCCAGCCACCCACTCAAGGGATGTTTTTACAGCTGCTTACAAGCCGGGCGGCCTCACTTCAAACGAGACTTTGCCTTTAAGAGAGTCACTCGTTCATCTGGATACACTCGCTGTCATTGTTTTCGGGGGTCCTGGTCTACCGCTCTGGAGCTTCTCCAGAAAGATTCTTGCGGTCCACCGAGAGCAATGTTAACCCTTTAAAGGAAAACTTTAAAAGACCTGGCATCCACATGGGCATTGCATTTTAGGTCATTTATGTTCTGATTATTTAGATTGACTCCATATCATTGCCATAAAATTACAAATTAAAAAAAGGCCATAAATAATACTCTAAACTTGATTAAATAAAATAGCATTCGTAAGAAAAAAGTTTATTGTTCTAATTCTCTTTTTTAATATACACATTTAAATATTCAACACATTTCAATCAAATCAATTATTGCAGGTATATGTAGTAATTCATTTACTTTATTTAAAAATATATAAGAAAATATTGACTTTTAACTGCTCTTGGCAACAATTGGTGTCCAAATCGTTTATTATGGGTACACCGGGAGTGAATGCCAATGTTTCACTTTGACTATTAGTGATTGGTCGCTGTCAAGCCTCCCAGTCAAAATAGACTGGAAATTGAGCACCGTCAGTGACCGCCAATGAGTGCCTAACGAAGGGTTAAATTCTCCCCGACGACTGGCTCTTGGTTGTATCACATCATCTTTTGTTCGCTATGAAATTTTATGGATGGCGCACAGCTCATTTAGTTTCATTTGACCATAGACAGGAAATGTCTCACAAGAGTTACTCGAGCAGGTAAAAATCATCAATATATAATAAAAGAACAGCAGGAGAGCAGACTAACTGTGAGATCACGCATTAGTTGCCTGATGAGTCAGAACAGAGAATGACAGATGAGAAATATTCTTTTGCTTTTGGATGTAAAACAAAACTAGCTTATGGCAAATCCAGTTCTGCTCTATCACTTAGAACCACTTGAAATTCAAGTGCAGTGAGTGTATCATCAATAAAGAAGATTAACCCCCCTATCCTGGATGATGCAATGTAGATGTTCAGTCTGGAAAGGGTCAAAAATAAGAGGGAGAGAAAGAAAAAAAAACTGTCATTTAACTACAGTAAGTAATATCACAGCTGCGTATTTTGTTTCTGTGTGAACAATCTATCTGGATATATTTTTTTGACATAGCTATCTCAACAATCTAATCGCACGCCTCGACAGGGCTCGCGTTGCAAGGTGACTGAGGACGTTCCATCTTAGTTTTTACTGGTGCAAAGTCACCGTTTAAGCATGCACTGTACAAATGTGTGCCGGTCAAACAAGTGTTGTGTAACCCAAGGTGAAGGTGAACAAGTCCAAGGATGGACAAATTAATCACCCTGCTGTTTAGACAAGGTTGCTGTGTCTTCCTTTATTTGTTTCTGCTATCTGTTGGCGATGTGTTGACCAAACTCCAGTCCTACTTAGGAAATCTATTTTATTTCTATTTGTTTTGAAAGAAGTTTAGCATTATTTGGTACACATTATCGATTCTTCTTGGCGAGGACATGACACAATGAATACTACTCTGCTACTTGTAAAGAGTTCAGAAAGAAAATCTGTCACTATTTGTATACACATGCGCATATATACACATTCACATATATATATATATATACATACACACATATACGCATATACATGTATATACACATACACATATATACGCATATACACATACACATACACATATATACACATATATACACATATATACACATACACATATACACATACACATATACACATACACATATATACACATATACACATACACATATATACAGATACACATACACATATACACATATATACACATTTATACATACACATTTTCTATTTTTATAATTTGTTTAGTGAAATACTTCGTGTTAAATTAACACATGAATTATACACTATAAAAATATTGAATATATCGTAAAAAAATACAGTTTGGATACAATTCAACTTTGAGTCTAACGTCAATGCAAATGGAATTTGACAATATACTTCATGCTAAACTAATAGTTACAACAGACTGTTGGATATAGTAATAAATATCATCCCCAGAAGTGGCTTGCACTTGCCCTTGTGAGCTGTGAGCACAAGGTAAAACACTTCTCTTGTTTCTTCATCTTTACATTTTAAAAGTACCCTATAAAATTCTCCCACATATGACAGCAATCAAGTCTCACTGCTGCTTGTCCACAATTTCAAGTGAGAATAGCTTTCAAGGGCGACCAATCGTTTTCCCTGACCTGCAGGTTATTAGTCAATCCAAAGTGCAAACATCAATCCTCTGGTCGCTTGTAACTGTTTCTGCTCGATTGTTGTAGTACGTCTCAGGGTCACTTTTTGACTGTTAACTTCCAATGTTCTGTTATAATTATTAGAATAAATTGCAAATAAATAGCCTATAAAGTTAACCCAACTAATATTTATAACATTGGCTTTTGTGTGGAAGTATCCGAAATAAATGGCTTGTGTGCAAAGGCCAAAATTGAAAAAAAAGTCAAAATAATGAGCTGTATTATATATTTTACATTTCATAAGGTGAGCACAAAATGTGTTTGTGGTTGTAGATTTGAAGCTGTTCATAACTACTTCAGAATGAGAACTTTTATTCATCTCTAGCTTTTTGTATATCATATCTCATTTTAATACACAGAATGTGTGCGATTTGTTTGTGTATATCACCTTTGCATCTCTGCACATGTGCATGCAGCACAGTTGCAACACACTCATGGAGCACACATACACACACACAGGCTGAAGACACAAGAAGAACGAGTTTTACAGCTGGGAGGAGAAGGGCTGCTTTGTTTAACCCTTTGCAGGTGGAAAGCACGTGTCTGGACTGTCATCAAGATTGCTACAAGAATAATATTAAAACATTTGAATTGGTTTCCAAAGTAAGACCCTGATCTTGCAAAACAAAAGCTCAACATTTATTAGGGTGGATTTGGTGGACATTGAAGACAATTTCAAACCTTGCGCAGCATAGGGAATAGTATACTATATATAGTTTGCCACCATTTATTCATCACATTTTCCCCTAAGCAATTTCCTATAATTTGCAGTGAATTATGTGTGATTTTCTTCCAAAGTTATTGTTAATGTTTTTGATGGTTCATTATTCACTTCCATGGATGTTTATATTTGTCTACTAGAATCGAACTGTGCACTGTAACTGATGAGCAATTCTTTTTTTTTTAAACAGGTAGTCATTAGTCAGGTTCTTGTAAATCAGGGCTGTCAGACTCACCCTTGTCACGTGCCAAATAATACTTGTCATTATGACCACCATTATTCAACAAATTGAACACTTATCAAATGAATTCACATTTATTTTTTTCATTGATAAATTGCTTAAAATGGACCAAACCATTAATTAAATGGGACAAATACAACAAGTATGGGTATGCGACTCTATATACATACTGTGTAAAAAAATGTAAGTGTCCAAGCCATTTTTTTGCTCGTCATTTTTAACAATAAGCCAGTTTTCTCCTCTCATTGTTTAGAACTCAATGTGTTGAAAGCAACCCCTGTTCTATTGCTGATCGTAAAAGAACAAACTTTTTTTTAAGATAATAGAAGACAGTCTATTCTATCTTTTGGGAGATTCAGTTCTTAGTTTGTGACAGAACACAATATAAAGGACAGTAGTACGCTGAACCAAAAAGGCGATAGACAAAGCAGATGTTCATTGATCTTTTTAAACAAACTATTGGAACTTTGACATTTGGAGGCAGATTTCTTTCTATACTGCAACAGGTGGTTGTCGTTTCTGCTCGTACGGCAGAATTTTCAGCAAAAAAAAATGAGCACGGATTAGCATTCTGTGGCCGGATCGGGCTAGCTGACAGCTTTGACTGTGCACGGAGGGGGCTGGCTAATAATTTGTCAGCGGCTGTGGGGGTGTGAGGCCAGCATGTCAACAACGGGCCCAGTGTTTCTCAAGCCAGCAATGGAGATTACACAGCCAGTCTGATCTGACCACTAGGTGGGTAGAGGGGAGTAATGAGAGGGAAGTGCTTGGTATTCCTCTTCGTTTCTCATGGAAGTGCAAGCTTCAGAAGTAGCAATGTGTTCCTTTTTGCAAAATAATATCAATGTTGTCTCAACCTGAGATATGTTGTGCAATCATTTTTGCCTCCTCTGCAGGTTAGCCCATAAAGTGTATAAACACACAAAGGCTAGCCGTGCAATTCTTCAGATTTAAGGTGATAATCACCGATTAGATCGCTGCACTGTGTTCCTGGGTGGTATTAGGTTACTGGAAAACCTCCAGGTTTGCTTGCTGCATCTAAAATGCTTACTGCTTCCATATGCATTTTCAATATTTATGTGCTTTGGGTTGGATTTTATGATTGAAGTGCTGCGGGTGAAGCAGATATACAAGACGCAAATCTGACACCTACTGGTTGAGGTGCATGCAGAAATTGTCCACCAGAGAGGAAAATCACCTGTTTTGGGGGAAATTTACAGAGGCTCAAAGTGGTTCTCTAGTTCATGGTCGGCGATGCAGTCGGGGAATTGAAAAAAACAAAACAAAAAACAAAAAGATAAGGCACATCAAAGAAAGACATTGAGTCATAACAGCAGACTTGCGTCAAGATGGCAAAATGAGATAACTAGGAGAATACCTCCTCTTATATCTCTGAACGGGCTATGATACAGCTTTAAAAATGGCGAAAAGATGCATGATTAAAAAAGATGCTGGTTTGCAAGCGCTGGAATTGCACGTCATAATTGTGCAAGTGAGGACATGTGGCAATTTCTTGCAGAAAATGAAATTAACAAAGCAAAAGCAAAACAAAATCCATGTTGTTTAGGAATATTCAGTCTCGTGTACGTCTATGGAAATATATCCAGAGAAAATGTGTCAATTTGACTGCACGGGTAAAGATTATGAAAATGTTGATGCAAACTGAGGTAGTGAGGGGAAGACAATACAAACCAAATTGAAGAAGCAATCCAAACACATTTGTGTTATTGAAATTAAGGTCTCATCTTTTTTCTTTTAAGGTCTCATCGGAGAATTAAACAGGCCACAAACAAATGTCAGGGAAATTTGGCCGACAGTTAAACAGTGCTTGCATGAACGAACACAGTTCAAAACAAAAGCAATTTTATTCACACATAGTTTAGGAAGCTTAGGAAGAAGGACATAGTAAATGAATTGCACATTTGATAGGACTTATGGATTGTTCATGAATCAAGTCTTAAAATAAGTGATTAGATAATCTTTAGGTACACGTGCATAGAAACAGGAGGAAGTAAAATGGAAACGTAAAATACAGAGTATTACTGCCTTGTTTCAGAAGTCATTTTTCACAGAGGATAAAGAATATATGCAGGTAATTGTTCAAATAAAAACAATAATCCTTACATAGCACGGATTTTACATTCACTACCATCACCCACCTCCAAATTTTGCATGATGGCTTGTATTTGAGTAAAGCTATTAGAAATTGAAGGGGAAAATAGCAGGCTCACCTTACAGGTGAGTTTGCATGACAAAATCCTTCATGGTACACCTGCGAGTACTGAGCGCAACCTTCCAGCCTGATTCAACACACCAAAGCAATATGGCTGTCTATTTTTCTCTGTTGGTACTTCTAAGGGCATTTAGGCTGATCTCTATGTCTTCACCTGCATGGTTTCAGAACATTTCTACGAGCCTCTTCAATTTATCAGGCGATATTATGCTAGGTGGGCTCTTTGCCATCAACCAGTTGAGCAGCAACCTTAGCCAGAGGACTGAGCCCAACGACATCAGCTGTGAAAGGTAAGTTAAAAATCATTTGACTTAATAGGTGAGGTATGTATGATTATCATTTTAGAAAAAAATGGTTGCCATATTTTGTGATTCTTTAATTCTCTCCCTAGTTTGAATGAACTGGAACTGGGACTTGCAGTAGTGATGAAATTTGCAGTAGATGAAGTCAATGCAAACCAATCACTGCTCCCCGGCATCAAGCTGGGTTATGAAATCCAGGACACGTGCAGACAAACTGCGGTTATTGTCAGGCCTGCCATCTCTTTTTTAACAGCCAAAAACAGCAAGGAGCTGTCAGTGCAGTGCAACTACACCGACTACGAGACAAGCGTGGTGGCCGTGATTGGCCCCTTAGACTCTGAAATGGTGTCGGCCATTGGGAAAGTTCTGGGATTCTTCTTAATGCCGCAGGTTTGGTTTTTCATCAATCTTCAACTATTTTAATGACTTATAATCAGAAGACTGGATGTAAATTACGACTAACGTGTGTGTTTTCATGGTATATTAAGTTTCATAAAACATGACCAAGAGCTGAAAATGGTCTAAAAATAACCTATATTTACTGCTTCCAACCAAAATGGTAGTTTTCATGCAAGTCAAATCTTGACCAACATGTCTACCAAATTACTGCTTAGGCTTGATACACACCGAGAAACATAGCCCAAAAGTGACTAAACTGGTACTGTCGCCAAACTGGCTTAATTTTTTTATGAAAAATTCAGGAATAGATTTTACAGTAAGACCTTTACATCGTTCACTTTTTTCATCCTTCAAGGAAATGTGAAATTATATAAATCATAATGTGGCATGAGTACCACTAATTGGTACGTGGGCTTCCACTAGTGGTATTCTATAAACTGATTGAATTAAATATTCCAACAATATTTTTTTTTAATTCGCCATAGTACATTCATCAAATACAGTCCTGTCATATACAACTTAAACTGGAAAATATTCGGATTTGCTTTTTCTGAGTTGTTTTAGTTATGAAACGACGGCAACACGGAACACTGTCATGTTAGAAGACTTCATTGAAACGTAAAGTTCCGTTTGTGTTCCCACTTTAGATCAGCTTTGGTGCCAGCAGCAACAAATTCAGCGACAAGCGTATCTACCCGTCGTTCTTCCGCACGGTGCCCAGTGACACGTTGCAGATTGATGCCATGGTGCTTCTGCTGGAGGAGTTTAAGTGGAACTGGGTGGCGGTGGTGGCCAGTGATGAAGAGTTTGGCCAACAAGGTGCACAGGAATTCACCAAAAAAGCTGAGTCCACGTCTATGTGCGTGGCCTACCAGGGCATGATTCCAGTCTACACCGACCCAGTAGAAACAGTCCAAAATATTGTCGACAACATCCAAGCCACCAAAGTTAAAGTGGTGTTGGTCTTTTCTCTTCCGGATCCAGCTGAGGTCTTCTTTAAAGAGGCAAGTGAAGACTTAATGTTTATACAAAAGAAGACACTCTTGATGCTGTATATAAATGGATAAACACATAAATATTTTTCTCCCGTTTTTTGTGGTGTACTGCAAAAACCGCAAAAAACGGGAGATTATTGTGAAAGTATTTCTGCAGTAATCCCCCGATTTTTGCGGCGTACCACAAAAACCCTTACAAAAAGGGGGTTATCATCAAATTTGCAGGATAGGTTTGTAAAAAACTATCATTTGCTAACGGATTAGCAGAGAGTGATGACATTTTGGGCACCAGGGCCAACAGTGTCCACACTACATGGACATGTTTTGAAATGGACTGCTTTAATTGAAGAAAATATTATTATCACTGAGCCCTGACACCCACATATATATCAACAGCACATTTTTAGGTCGTGTATTTGTGCACCAAGTGTTAAATTTGTGGCCTAAATTACCCCAAAATGTATGTCCTCGTCTTCAGTAGATACACTTACGTGCAGTATTGGTCTTTAATTGTCTTAATTTTGGTAATTACCCATTTTTGATGCATTAAATAATTACAATTTATACCCTTCATTTGTAGATTATCAACAGGAAAATAAAGGGTGTGTGGATAGCCAGTGGAAGTTGGGTCTTTGACAACCGTCTAACGTCCATCCCCGCTATGCTAACCATTGGTACGGTCATCGGATTCACTTACAAAACAAAGAAGCTGGATTTGCTCCCGGCCTACACAGAGGTTCTTTTTACCAAACTGAGCGAGCAGAAAAAGTCTTCCTACGATGCACCACATGTCCAAAATCCCTGTCCACAATGTCGGAATTTGTCCCCTGCCAACGTGAGCTTGGTCGTGGATCCAGCCGTAAGGAGAGTTTCTTTTAGTGTATATGCCGCCATCTACAGTGTGGCTCAGTCATTGCATAACATGCTTGGGTGCAATTCTTCTACTTGCAAATGGGATGCAGAGACGAGAATTCTTCCTTGGAAGGTGAACCATAGTCGTCGTAAAGATGCTCTTTTGGTTTTGTTACTAACAAATTCATGTGTTTTTGTTTGTTTCCGCAGTTGTTGAGGGTGTTGCAGAACACGTCTTTTAATATAAATGGCAAACACTTAGTGTTCGACAGTAGCGGAAACCCCAACATAGGATACATTGTGATCCAGTGGGTTTGGACCGACTCAAATTTGGGTTTTCTGGTTGTTGGAAGCTTTGAGGAAGAGCTCCGCATTAACAAGTCTCGTTTCAAATGGCACACTGAAAATGTACTAGTAATTCGTTACCTCGTTTGTCTTTATAGTGTTATTGTTGAGTAAACAACAACAAAAAACTGTGATGCCATTATTTTTGCAGGTACCAGAGTCTACCTGTTCAGCAGCATGTGGGATCGGTCAAGTCCGAAGAGTCAAAGGCTTTCATTCGTGTTGTTTTGATTGTGTTGACTGTCTGCCAGGCACTTACCAGGCCAAAAATGGTAATATTTACATCTAGTAAACACTTTTTTAAAAGCAATCTGCAAGATGGTCTACAAGTTAAGTTTCAGCTACCTCTGAAAGTAAAAAAATATTGATCACATCATCAATTCTTTGGGTCCCATTGATGGTGATGGGAACCAGTTCAAATGGATTGAATGTCTATTACTGTCAATGTCTGCAATGTCTTGCTTATGTTGTTTCTGTCCTTCTTGTTCTTTCTAGAGGACATCCAGTGTACCCCATGCCCAAAAGGCCAATGGTCAGAATCTCTAAGTACTAACTGCAGCAAACCTACCTTTGAATTCTTGTCCTGGAACACACAAGAAGCACTTTATCTGGCAATAGGCGGGGCATCGCTGCTGCTGTGTCAAGTCGGCGTGGCCGTCATTTTCCTGCGGCACTGGCGCACCCCCATGGTGGCGGCCTCTGGTGGACCCTTGACCTTTGTGGTGCTTTTCAGCCTGATAGGAGCCTGCCTTGGTCTGGCACTCTTCCTGGGGCAACCAAGGGATGCACTGTGTCGCATTCAGCTGCCACTCATCTCTATTTTACAAACAATTGCCCTCTCTGTTATCACATCCATTTCCCTGCAGGTGAGGAATACAAAACACTTCCACCATATTAACATTATTTAAAAAAAAAGAAAATTCAAAAATTCCTGGAGGTCCAAGATAAATACATACGGAAGGATTTACTAAAGAAATATTTGATTGATACACCATGTATTTTTTCAATATCCACATATTTTATTTATTTATTATTTTCCCTTCTCCTGCAACCCAGATATTCCTAATAACAGAATTCCACGACCGAGCCACTCGTCATCTTCAAACACTTCGAGGTCCCGCGTGCTGGATGTTTTTGATCATCTGCTGTGCAGTCCAGGCCGGTTTCTGTGGCTGGTTTGTCCAAGAGGGCCCATCGTTGTCAGAGTACATCGCCAATATGGAAATCGACTTCCTGAGGGCCTTTCTGTCATGTCCTGTCATACCGCTGGTCGGACTGGCCTTGATGCAAAGCATCAACATTTTAATGGCCCTCGTTTCCTTCATGTGCACTTTCATGGCGACGCAACGGCTGCATCAGTACTACCTTGCCAGGGACATAACCTTTTCAACGTTAATATACTGCATTATTTGGGTTTCCTTTGTTCCCATCTACATGGGTCTGAATGAAAGAAACAGCTACATTATTTTGATATCCTTCAATATGCTTGGTAATTTTGGATTATTTGCAGTTTACTATTTCCCAAAATGTTATCTTCTATTGAGGAAACCTGAGCTCAACACTATGGAGTACTTTTGTAACTTTTTGGAAGGCAAAGCTAATGTTGAGCCACAGATTAACAGGGAACAAAACCAATAACTACAAAACACTGTAAACAAAGTGTGTCATATATTCTGAATATGATGAATTATATTAGGAAATTAATGTTAATATTGATGTCATCTAGTGAAGCTACTCTTTTTTTTCAATATGGGCATACAGAAATGTATCAATAGTCACATATAGGAGACATTGTGTGCTTTTAGTGGTTTTTAATTGACTAGTATTGGTAATGGGCCAAAAATAAATTGTATTGCTTATGCACAAATCACATTTAGAAATGTAACATCATGTTTAAATATTATATAATTCATTTCACATGTACTACCACGTTGCAATAAAATGTATCTTCGGGATCCATTTAGAAAGACACAAAATAATTGTCCCGTTAATATAACACCAATTTACCACATTAACACATGCCACTCCCGCGATGCATACTGGGAAATGAAGTTTTAAAGTCCTTAGCAACGGTTGCTACCAACTGAAGTTTGGTGTTCGAGCCGAGACAAATTCTTTCGAAAGAGCGCTCCGTGTTTTTGAATCGGTAAGGTTACTTTTCATCAGATTTCCAAACGTCACACTTACAGTAAACTTTTAACAGGGTATCTTATAGTCGGAAACCTATGGTGACTCGTGATTTAATTCGTCATCATATCGTTTTTTTACGTGGGTATTTTTGGCTGTGTGAGTTTAGTGTATTTTTTTTAAATTAGCATACGGTGAAATTCAAAAATGTACCGCCAAATAACTACTGTTTCCATTTTTTTATGTCCTGTAGAGTGCAGTATAAACATGTCCAGAAGAAGAATAGGCAGACGTGCCCTATCAGACACAAGTGATGTAGATGTTGATGGCACAGGTAATTCATTTTCATTAATTAATTATTAATATTACATATTATTATGTTAATTATATCAACAGAATTGGAGGTAGCCAAGCTACTAAGACAGTACAGAATTATGGATGCAGACAGGCAGGCCTACAAGATTCAGGCCCAGCAGCAGATGCGCAAACAACAGTGAGGGCAAAAGATCACCAGTGTTATTCATTTTCTATTATTTTTTTTCCCCTAAACTGAATGACTATTTGTGTCGCAAGGCAGGAGATAGAAAAGCTGACAGCCGAGCAGAAGGAAATGGAGCATAAGCTTAGTGCTTATAATAGCCTGTCCCGTCAAAAAAAGGACAAAACGAACGCAGAGAGAATTAAAGTGCTTCAAGAGCAGAGAGAGCGACTGGATGAAGAGTTGGAGAAGGAAACTCAGCATCAAAGAGAGCTACAAAAAGAGGTGAAGACAAAAATTGAAGTTATATATTGGCTTCAGGTCATTTGCGGTGCCTGACAGACTGCCTTTGCTTACCAAAAAAAATCTCCATCTTCATTCCTAATAATAATATTTTTGTGATTTATGTGTCTTGTGGACAGATTTCTAGCATGGAGATCAAGCTGAAAGGGCTGAGGAAAGGGAACTCCAGCACAAGTGACATCCAAAGGTCTGCACACAGGCGGAATGAGGAGGCCTTGTGCACTCTTGAGAACAAACTGCAAGGAGTGAGAGTCAAAGCACCATTTGTTGAGTAGATACACTTATTGCCAAAACTGTTGTGAAGCTTATGCATTTCCACAGGGGTTAACCAAATTTAACGAGCAGCTGACCAAGAACAGTCGCCTCCGGGAGGACCTACAGACTCTTCAAATCGAACGCGTACGTTTCATGCGACTTCACGACAGGCTGCTCCAGGTGAGATACTCAGAAAGTTTCCTAGCAACAATTGAATAAAACTCTGTGCTGTGACTGGTTGCTTGTTGTAGGAGTGTAAAGACATGAGGAGGAAGATAAGTGAAGAAATCCACCTGTCCAATGCAGCCCACGATGCCAGGCAAGACCTTCAGTGATAATGGTTGTCATTTCGTAGGGGGTAGCAGGGTTGGTTGTCACGTTTGCGATAACTTCACTATCAGAGAGTGGTGTTTATAAAATCAGTATTTAAATAATCAGAATTGTGCCAGGAATAAATCAATCTTGACCTTTAGCATTTGCTTTTTAGGTCAACTTTAACTAATATAAGTTCTTCACTATTTTTTTATTGGATTTTACACATTTGGTTTTGCTCATGTTTTATCATTAGAAAATATGAGGGAACAGCATACTAATTTGATTCACAATCTCAAGATAGCCAGCTGTATTCTTGTTAATGCTCCTAATTAAGATGACTACTGTAAATCGACAAAAAATCACCTATGTTTCATTCAGAAAAATGTCATATTTTTAATGCAGTTCCCCCTATTTTGTGCATTTAGGGTGGAGGCTCAGTCCAAGTTGGCGATGATACGAGAGAAAGCCGAGAAGGAGCTCTTTCAATACAACACAGAGATGAGGGAACTTGAAAGGGTTATTTCACACGAGTGCAGTCTCAAAGACTTCATTACCGCAAAATACAGCCAGAAAATGGACCAAGAGAGAACAGAGTCTGGTCAGAGCCATATTTCAGATAATGTTTTATTTTGGGGAAGCCATTCTTTCTTGTTGTGTTTTCTCATATCATTTTTCTTAATAAGGTTTAAAGGAGCAAAGGACGAAAGAGTCGACTGATGAATCACCGGATGACTTAAACGTGTTTTTTCAGAAAATTCAATCTGTCACAGGAGAGGAAGACCCAGAAATGATGGTCAGCAGGTTCATCCAAGGTACGTCAGCTCCTACTATGCTCTAGCTTTTAGAGTTAAATAAAATTAAGGTATATTTTGAACCCCTGCTTAATCACTTAGGCGTCCAATGACTATTGTAGAACCTTTTGTGCACTTTGCTGTTTTTCTATGCAGGTGAAGACCGTAACTTTGCACTCTTCAATTTTGTAAACGAACAAAACAATGAAGCAGAGTTGCTGCGGGAGCAAATAAGCCAGGTGACTTTGTCATCTCGCACTGTGTGCCTTTCCCCTCATCTTATCCAATGTGTATATCATTCAGATTCAGGAAGAAATGAAGCACTTTCAAGAGAAAGCTTTGCGACAGGAAGAGGACTATCGCTGCTCACTGAGAGACGTGGATGAACGGCGGAAACAGGCCGAGTTACAAACAGAAGACTTTGAAAACCGTGCCGTTATATTGAGCAAAACTTTGGAGGAAGTTAAAAAAGGTGGCTTTAAACTCCAACCTTAAATTTTGGTAAGTAGCCCATACTTAAACTCTCACAGGAGTGAGCAGCCTCGTCTCTGGAGTGGAGTGTGAAATGGAGGATGCCATCAATGACAACAACATCATGCAATATTTGAGTGCGGTGGAGCAGAAGACCAACCAGCTCCTCAATATACAAACTTTTCTGGATAACAAGGTAATATTTTTGGAATGTATTTCATTCAAACTTGTTAGGTATCAAGAGTAAACATATGTTGTTCTTGATTACAGGAAATTGGCAAAGAATGCAACTCGGCCGATCTTCCCAAATTTCTTTTTGGCCAAGACTCAGAGATGCTCCAAGAAAATGTTGATATGCAACCTGCAATCCATAGGTTTCAGCTTTTATTTTATATATTATATATTTTTTACACGTACCATCACACTGGCAGACTTAGTGCTGACGGCTGTGGTCTCTGACATTCCCAGTGGAGAATTTGACGTGGACAACTTGCTTGTCACGGATGAGGAAGAGCGGCCGCTCTCACAGGGGGAACTCCGCAAAAGAATTTTGGAAGGGGTGAGTCATATTTCAATAAAATAAATAGAACATTGCTTATACTCTGTTTTGCCTGAGAAAAATATTCCATTGCATGTCTTTGTATTGTTCATAGGTTATGCAAAGAGAATCTTTAGGGTCAAAGTTGGCAACAAAAAGCTTCAGAGCAAGTACACGCATTCTGGAAGAAACCCCAATGGTCGTGTAAGGTATGTATACATTCAAAGTAGAATTATACTGTTAACTACAGTGTTTTTTTGTTTTGTTTTTGAGGAAAAGGTCCCTTTTTAAGGTAATTTACAATTTGTTAATTTGGATCTAATTAGTTACAGGGCCATAAAGAGGTCCTGGTAGCCAGCTGGGCTTTTAATGTGTAAACGGCCATCTGGCCTTGGTCAGTACTGTGAAAGTGTACTGTTTCAGTACTTGACTCTGACTGCTATGCGCCAATACAAAGGTTGGGGGCACTAAAAGCTTTTGTCATTCTAATTGACATGCTGAGATTTGGATGTGCTCCATGAGTGAGAGGATTTTTGCAAGTCCCATGGCATAGGACCTTTTTTTTCTTTTTTTATCAAGCTTAAAATAATCAATATGTATTGCCATGAAGGTGGAAAGGTGATATACAAGTATAAGTCAATTTACTGATTAATGAATTGTTCACCTCAAATTGGGGCTAGCATATGGTTGGATTTCTAAACTTGGATATGATGTTGTAGTTTTTTCCTGAAAACTTAATGTAAAAGACATTTTATTAGTCTATTAAGCAACAAAAGGTACCCTCTGATTGGCTGTTGTCATACATTTACATAGACCAAGTTTGATTGAGTAAATGCACTTCAGCTAAATACCAAAATAAATGTAGTATTTTTCACAATGGCATAATTAATCAGCTCCATTTGAAGCTGCATTTTGGCAAGTGCCTTTTAATTTTTAAAAATGAGATTTACTGTCGTAATACCATGGTTTAAAAATAGTTTCTAGGTATACTCATTTGTTACCTATACTTTTTTACTAATAACTCATTTTGTCTATACAGAATTTATTTAAATCACAAAACTATTCACATGTCTAATCTCATGTTGAGTTTTTTTTCTATTGAAATGTCTTCTTATCTAAACAGCAGTTTCCTGAAAAGCTAAAGATGGTGATTTATTTTAGGAGGCTATAGTTGTCCCTCAGCCCTGTGAAACAATTCACTAAGCAAGTTCCTATTTTGGGTATTAAAACATCACATGCAGTCCTGAAGTATTTGGACAATGGCCATTTGTAAGGATTTGAAAATGTGTTTTACTTGAAGCTTTCAAAATTGTAGAAATGTTGTCAGCCAACACTTGTTCAAACAAGAACAGGCACGAAAATGGGTCAATCTGATGTAATGAACTGCAGCTTGTGTTGCTTTAAAGGATTTTGATAGGATGTGGAACGGTTACTCCAGACATTAGCGACTGGTCGATTGATGGCTTGGTGGGCTTATTTAAGATAAACCCACTCGCGGCCTCTACCAAAACAGATTACAGGAGATAAAAAGGGGGCGCCATGGAAAGAGCGAGCAGGCAGACGTGATGGAGGAGAGGCTGGCGTCTTTGAAATTCTACTCTCGCCGCCAACCCCTCCTCCGCCCTGCACACGGCCCTGCATCTCCATAGAAACCCTCCCTTTTTAATCGCAAAACAAGCTCATTTCCTGCTCTTGACAAAGAGCCTTCAAAGCTCACGTTGACCCACCTACTGCAGACACTTAGATATCATATATACACTTAGGTTTCTTATGCTTTATACAAACCAAATAGACGGATGGCTCACTTGTCGGCCATGTTAGAGATCATTGGAGTCACTTAACATTAAAACTATGAAGCCTGCATGTTGAAATGACAGTAGATTTCTCCATTTTCGGCCTGCTTCCTCATCAACATCAGTGCAGTAATTTTCAAATAATTATGTCATAAAAACTTCTGTCAGAATAAAAGCCAACTTGAAAGAGTTTCACAGAAACCAAAGCATTTGTAAATCCGCCAAGATTTTAATGAGCAAAGAGTACTTTGGTGGAGAAAATAGTTCACTTCTGTTGCAATATGGCTGCTATTAAAATGCTGACTCCACCTTTTGACATCTAGGCTATGTAACCCTCCTCCACACACACACACAAACACACACACACCCCTGCCTTTGGCACACAATTCCACAGTAACATTTTTTATCCCTTCCTACTTGGCTACTTCTTATTTACACACCTTGATTGGCTCGATCATCTGGATTGGTCACTTTTCTACTGTGGTGTCACTTTACTTCAAAAAGAGAGGTTTTTACCCATGGTGTCCTTATGGGACCCCACTGCGTCTTTCCGCCCTTGTTTGGTTCTCGGAAAATAGACTATTGCCTCACAATCTAGGTTGGAAAGTGAGACTGCCCTTCTTCTGTTTGTTTATTTGGGAATGTTGCCAGGTAGTTTCCCAAGCCTGCTCCCAGAGCCCGTCCCTCCCATTGGCGTATGTATAACAGCCCCTAATGCTACTGCCACTGCCACCACCAGCACTCTTATTACACCCCTCCTCCTTTTCCCTCACCCCTCATCTCGGGATGTTGCTAGGCAACCACCCACCCGGAGACCATTTCCCGACGAATCAGATGGGTGGACACATTTTCAAACAGTTTTTTTTTCTTCCCCTCAATCGAGTCAATCTTAATATATGCAAATAACATTCTGCATATCTCCCTTTTCTATAAATAATTCTACATCATGTTGAAAGATGGACCACTGGGTGGCAGCACAGAGGGTTTGTCGTAGTGTTTTTTTTCTTCTAACCGCTGTTGCTAAGCAATGCTGACTGTCTTGTTTTTACCTGTGAAAAATTGGATGATATTCCGGGCACCATTTTGTCTTTGTGTTCGCCGCAATCCGGCTTTGGATTTCGGAACAGGAGTTTCGATAAAAACCTTGCCCTTACTGCGTAATATTTGGCTCCCGTTTGACTTCTTTGTATCAGGCTGCAGACAGGAAATGTGCACTTGAGTGATTAGGCCTGCAGCTTTCTTGTCTGGCACTTAGCTGACAGAGGAGAGAGGGGCCTGTCCTTGTTTGCTAGTATGGTATCGCCCCCTTTTTTTCCCTATGTTGTTGTTATTTTTGTTGTGAGTTTTCACTAGCAAAGTCCCCATGACACCGCCCCCTCTCCCCTCCATCTCCCTTGTGAGCGACTCCCTCGTTTGCTTCCCTGGTTGCTGTGCAGATGGCTCTTTGTTGCCGTTGCACAATGGCGCTAAGGTCAGCGCGCCTCATGCCATCAGCGCGCACGCTGAAGTTCTCTCCAGCTGCCTCTCGTCTTTATTTGAAGTTTTTTTGTTTTGTGCACAACTAAGTCGAGGCACACTTGCTCTTGTTGCACTATTGTGAATGATACAACCTCTCGTAGTAGTGTGTGCATAAGTCTTAGAGCCCTGTTAGATTTGTTTCTAAATTAAGTCTCCTAAGGCAGTTCAGAAGAGCAACCGGACTAACCGTAGCAAACCCACGCAGGGAGAACATGCAAACTCCACACAGGTGGACCAGCCTGGATTTGAACCCAGGACCCCAGACTGTGAGGCCAACGTGGTAACCACTCAAACTGCCAGGCCGCCTCTTAGAAAACTAATTAAGTGTAATTAGGAAGGGAGAGTAGGATATCAACCTTTTAAAAATTCAATTTAGTACTGACCAAGACATATTTGAAATTAGGCCATCATCAAAATTTTTATCCAGTAAGCGGATATAGATGAATGCAATGTGCTGGTTGAGTTGACTTGGGAACCAGCTTGTAAAATAGTCACAAATGGTCAACATTATCGGGTCATGTTATGGCTAAATGTAGTAGGTTATGTTCCACTACAGAGTGCAGACATTGATAACGTAGCTATGACTTGAATACCGCATTTCTCCTTATTTCACATCACTGAAAGACAAAATAACATTTGACTAGATCCAACAACTGCCCGCTAAAAGCTTAGCAAATGTTCTAAACTCTAAATTATCTCAACAGAATCTAATGATATGCGCTACATGTCTGTAAGAAGCCGAGTTCTACAGTTCTATGCCGGAATTCAGGGAGCTTACGAGTGACAGAATAATGTTGTATTTTTTTCTAATAACAGCTCCAGATTTTAAGTTGAGCTTTTGAGTGATGCCACCATGGAAGTGTATAGCAAATAGGAAAAGTATCTTTTTTTTTTGCCCTGTTCTCAGTTTTTGTTTCCCGGAGACAGTTGCGATGCAAATTTGTAGCAGGTAGAAACAACATAGAAAATGAACTGATCAAAAATAGAATTTGTCTTCAAAGAAATGAATATGCATGTTTTGGGGTTGTGGGAGTAAACCGCTACAAGGGACATGCAAAATCTACATAAGAAGGCCAAAGCAGAGTTTCAAACCTCAACCTTAGAACCATGTGGTCCTCACCACTTGGGAACCACGCTGCGGCAATAACCGCAGGAGAGGAAATGGCATAAAAAGCAGTTTAGAATAGGATCAATATAAACAATATATGTCAATTATTGCGTTTTTTAACATTTTCCATTGTGAATGTTCAACAACCAGCCAGTCAGTCCAATCTCAGGAGAAACCCACTGAATGCAAATGCACCATCTGCTGCGCAATTCCAAACACAAACGCTTATTCATCACTAATGTTATAATAGTCCAACCTCTTAAATTATTCACAGTATCACAGGATACTACTCCATATTCTCAAGAGTGTCAACCTAGGCCGGTTTGTTTAAAAGGCATTTGAAATGAACCGATTAAGGTTTCATGTTCTGTGTCTGCATCAGTGTCACATTTTTCCCAATATGGCAGCACATGCCGTCAGGTCGCGAGGTTTAGGGGCAGGAAGGGGCAGGTAGAAAGAAAAGCGGGAAAAAATAAGGGAGGAGTAACAGAGTAGGAGGGTGCTTCTTGACAAACTTTGAGAATTACTGGAAATTTCCACTTTCACACAGTCTACTAGGGGGAGGAGCTAAGAGGTGAAAAGGTAGTTTGAACTCATCCCCAGTAGTAGGCAAACAGGAGAACTACAGATTAGTGAAATGTAACTTTTTCTGGATTAAATACTTCACTACAGGAACAACAAAAATAACATTGGAGACATCAATTATGGTGGAAAGTCATGGGTGATCTTTTCTGGGCCCAAAATCAGCAGGGATTGGCTTGAGCACCCCCGCAACCCTACTGTGACCCTAGTGAAGATAAAGCAGTTCAGAAAATGAGATGAAGTATTTTGGGAGTATTGTCATGTTAACAAAGTCCACAAACATGAGTAGTCAAATGTATCATTTTGCCACCACTGTGAGATAAAAAAAACAATGGTAACCTTGAAATCAAGGTCCCCTTCAACTGCAATTGTCACTCGTGTTATTGGCGTTAATTAAACCGGCAGTAAAATTCCTTCCACGAGCTTTCCAAGCTTTTTCCCCCCTAAAAGCCAAATGTGCGGCTTCCATCTTTTTCGGTTGCTAACAAGCCTGTCTTAAATCCTTTTCGTCCTCTGGGAACGGTTCCAAACATGCACGCGCTCGCATTTTGCAAATCCTCATCAAAGAGCTATTACTTGGGGGCAACATTAAAAAGGCCAGTCGGCCAAAAAGACCCGCACACGCCTGAGTTAAGCAAGTCGGCAAAGTCTCTTGAGCCAAACTCGATCTGATTTACAGGCATCCGTTTTATTATAAAGAACACTTTAATTGACAATGTATAGTCTTGCTTACATTTTTACCATTGAAAATACAGGAGGACATCAGTATCAGACAACATAAAAAATACATAAAATGTAGTTGACTTGTGCTATTATTAGACTTTTTAAAAAAGTGTCCATGATGCAATTCGGTTCAAAAAACAGTCTGCAAAATTGGTTGAAAGTGGTTGTTTTAGGGCCTTAACCATACCCTAAAGTTTGGTCAATTTTAAAGTGTTCTCAGATAAACTTTTCTTGAGGATGTTTTCTGATTACTGCCGAATTTGAATGTTTATTTTTTTAGCAAATCAACCAATCCACCATTAGTTTCGGTGAAGTTCACAACATGAAGAAATTAATTGATTTGCAAGAGCATTTTCTTTCCTACCTGTTTCCAACTCTAAATTTAATATAGTAATCTATTATAATGTCATATGGCCTAAAGTTAAAACCATAAAGGCTCATACTGTTAAAATCCTGCTTTGGAATTGATGTCTCAATAATCCATTAACCACACAATTAAATGTATTTTTACAAGTATCTTAATTATCGTAATAATTTCCTCCATGTAGATATTCAACTTCTTAAAAGACTGATCAATGAAAGTGAGTGCGCTCCCAGCAAGAAGTCAACTTTCTGTTGTCCCCCGAGCGCCGCAGGATTCGACGGATGACAGTAGAAAGGCCGCTGGACCATGCGGGACTCCCGCCGTTACAAACAAAAGAGCTCCGATTGCGGACACCAATTCCTCCAATTATCAGTACCCATGTTCCCCTTCCCCCAACCTCTAGCCTGACCCCTGCTCTTTAACAGGCCCCCACTTTGCTGGGAGCGCTAACATTCCACAAGTCAGGATGGCCTTTTGTCCTTGCAAAATGGAGTTGAAACCAAGACGCTTCCAACCTACTTGCCATCTTGTATCAAGTCACCACATGGAAAAAAAACTGTTGGGGGTCTCAAAATAATATCCCCACCCTTACAAATACAGAGGCTTGTCTTTTTGTGAGGGATTCCATGTGATGTTTTTTTTTCCTCCCGTCGTCCGACTGGAAAAAAGTGGTTAAAAGCTGAAAATGTTTGCACAATTGCATGCCTTTCTCTTTTTTGGCTACCTGCACACAGGTCACAGCTCACGTTGCACAAACACGGATGGAAACAAAGTTGCGGTGGGCAAATGAGGAAGAGAAGAAATCTCTCAATTCACCTCCACTCACCCACCCGATTCCATTGGTGCCCACTTTCCACTCATCCAGAGTAGAGCGTGAGTAATGCCTTCTGCTATCCCTTGTATACTCCCATGTCTCTATTGTAGGCACTCAAGCCATTAAATGCTACGTAATCTGGCATCTGCACTTTCCTAAGAGGGCTCAAACTTGCATGGACAGTTTTATCACCGATATAACATTTTAGATCCTTGTTTGGGAAATAAAACCTCAGAGAAGCTGAGCTAAAATACCTTAAATAATGGGACTTTAAAGTTGGGAATGCGTAACCAGTCTGATAGTGGTGAGTTCATTGCGCTCACTTCTTTCTACCTTTACAACCAGGTTTTAAATCCACATTTTGGCTGTAGCAGTTAATGTGTTGACTACTGAGCCAGCAGCCCAACCTAGTTTTTGTAAACTCTAAATGTCTTGAGTAGCTCAGTAGTCAGGACGCTTGACTGCCATGTTGACAGAGTAGATTTGAGCCGTATGTGATGTCACTATTAGGACCATCCGCATGTGGATCCCACTATCAAAATAATACATGTTTATATCGCATGATTTCAGTGTAAAAAATCTAATTAAAATTTAAAGTTATTGGAGCAGTTTTTTTACTCGATTAATTTTTGTAACAATAATATTCTGACAACCCCTGCTGCCTCTTTTCCCTCGATCAAGATGAAAAATCAGGATATTCCGTTCACAGTCCAATCATTCTCTTTTGGCCTTTTACCTCAGGGTCACTGCAGCAAATTTGTTGATTGGCATGACAGATTTGGTACACAAGTATTTATACTTTTACTGACACAACCCAAAAGCAGAAATTGAATCCACTCAAGAGTTTTTGAAGGACTGAAAATGTGCACTTTAAACCGTATTATTAGATTTTCTGTGCATTTTGACATATACCTTTGTGAGACTGTTGAGCAGGGTTAATGAATGACAGACATTCCAAACTAATTTCATGTATCGGGTGTCTTCAGTTTATGACCAAGTCCTGTCTGGCAACTAAGTCGCAACATGCCATTGTCTATTACTTGGCAGAGCTAATGCAGTGTGACTGTAAAGTCATAATTACTGTGAATATCTGTACAAAAACACTTTTAGATTGTAGGTACAAATAAAAACTAAGTACAGTAGTAAATTATTGTATTATTTAGAGACTGTGACATTTTCTGTCTTTTCGAACTACTATATCAATTTGTAATTTATTTTTGGGAAAAATGGCCAGGATATA
Source organism: Stigmatopora nigra (assembly GCF_051989575.1). Lineage (NCBI taxonomy): Eukaryota > Metazoa > Chordata > Actinopteri > Syngnathiformes > Syngnathidae > Stigmatopora > Stigmatopora nigra. The sequence continues at coordinate 11,493,743 of NC_135517.1, read as the reverse complement.
AATGATTTTATTTAAGTGCCTAACAGATGCTTTGTTTTTTAACATGACTTCATTCCTAATGTTGCCATAACCTGAATTTTAATGCAAGTCAGAACACGCCATAGTGTATTTCTAAACCATACTATGCTGCCTGTAACGTCTAATTCTAAAACACCTTAAGACCATTAATGTAAAAAAAAATGAAAAGAAAAACAGTAAAAACAGCATTAATGTTGATATAGGTGAAATGTTGTAACTGTGGAACAACGCATCATCGTTGCGTCATATTTTTTCGTGTTTTTCTAATGGATTTTTAATGATTTGTTTCCTAATAATATAAATGGCCATTATTTTCCATGGGCAAACCAGTAATCCAGTCGACTGAGTGATGAAAGAGGCCCCAGATTCTACCAAGCGTACACGCCTTTGAACCCTGCGTGTAATTAGTTTTCGTAATTATATTTCTGAATGTGAGGTGAGTCACTAAATAGGCTTTGGGCCCCGGAGGCTCTCTTCAAAACTGCAACAGTAGTGGCGCGATGGCAACTCCAACAAAAAAAAAAGATCCCAGGAGAGGTGCTAAAAATAGCTATATTTTGATATCTCACTTGGGGAAGGTTCAAAATTTGGCAAAACAAATGTATTTAGAATAAAAAGCCATGTGATTTGTGGAATGTTGCAGACAGCTACATGATATCTTTAACGTTTTTAAAGAGAAATCCTGCAACATTAGCAGCCTTTTCGTTAATACTGAGCCCAGTTCATCTTTCAAAGAGTGAAATTTTGCAATCGGAAAAGAAATGGGCTGTCTCGATAGAAGTGCAAAATATGAAAAGTCAGAAGAGGACAGCGAGGTGATTTTAGGCCAGCGGGCCTCATTTGATGCAACGGTAGCGCGAGGCCAGGCGGACGCCCGTTGTCACTTCCTTTGGTTTAACAGTTGGATGAGCCAGTTCAAGAAGGACGGAAGTAAACTTTAGACGGAAAAAAAACGGGCTGGTCGGGTTAGAAGGCTTAGTCATTAGCAGGAAGTAGACTATTTATTTTATAAGGTTTTGTCTGACAGGATTATGGACAAAATACACAGATAATTTAACTGGATTTAAAAAAAATATATTTACAGGATTTAGGATTTAAAAAGGGATATATATTTATTTATTTATATATATCCCCATTCTAAATTTAATATACATATATATCTACTCACTGAAAAGTTCTTAAAAACCTCTTTATATTGTCTTCCATCATTTTTATGACATATTTCCCAAATTCATGGATGCAATTCAACAAATTCACATTATAAGATTCACCTCTAATTTTTCATTTTTGAACTATAATCCAAACATTCTCAAAACAAAAATATGTAAATACAAAACTCCTCCTTAAATCTAATTTGAAACCAAAAGGAGGATACACATTCAAAAGTATTAAATGACTTGTATACTTAATAATAATAAACAAAAAACGTTCTTTTTTGCCATATTTTCGTCTTAATGTTTTGATTATGAATGAATGGTAAATTTTAGAAATTATTAAAAAAACATTTAACTAATAAAACCATTATACATTGAAAAACAATCTTGAAATATCTAGTGATTTGATGCATTATACATTTTTATAGTGAAAATTCACTATTCTTTTACACACGGTTCCTCAAGTGTAATTTGACACCAGTAAATGCCAACTTTTTGGAGGGGGGTTCTCAGCATGGCAACGTGTTTGACAATCATATCTTTCTCCAGCCTTTAATAAATATGTTTACAATTAAAAAGTTGCTACAATAGATAAATCGACAACTTTAACTACTTGCGTCCATTGTTCGAATTAAAACCACAAAAACCAACAGAAAAAACTGTCATTTCCAAGCGGAGCTTTAAAACCACTAGCCAATCAGTGCAGAGAAGGCATGGAAGGCGGGTGTTCACAAAGAAACTGACGTCGCGTTTGTCCAATCAAACGTCAGATGCGACGCTGCTGTCCAATCGGGCACCGAGTTGACCTTCTGCCTCCAAGAAGAGTGCTTTTCAAGCGGCTCCCACAGAAAACGCCGAGACGAACAGACATCATTTCTCTCACGGCGTCCTTGGATTAGTATCCGCGACGACGACGGCTGAAATTTGGAATTAAAATCAAATAAACTCAACTCAGCGTCAAAATAGACATGGCAGACACCGCTGTTGATACCACCGCGACCGCAGAGGTTACAGCCAAGGTGCGTTTCATTCATTTTACATTCACCTCCACTTGTCGCCAATTAAGCATAAGAAGTTGATAAAGTTTCTCATATCAACTCGAGGTTGCTCCTACTTTGCCATTTTTGTGCTAAAGTGGTGGTTGGGGAAATGTTTCTCGATTAAAATGGCCAATAAACAAAATAAATTCGACGCCTACGTCGAGTAGAAATTGTTCTTAGGCGTAATTAAGCCTCGTTTGACTTTTTTCCCCGTTAAGAATTTGGGTTTTAATACCGCACAAGGTGCTTTTGAGGCCGGGAGAACAAAAGCGAGGAGAAAACAGCCGGTGCCTTTTTTGTTGCTGTGGGCGGGAAAAGCACGAGAAGCCCTATTCACGTCTCTCTCTCTCTCTCTCACACTCACGCACGCGCGTACGTACGTGCGTGCGTGCATGCGTGCGCGCGCCCGATCCAACCAAATAGGCAACTCCATTTAGTGGACAAATGATTCGATTAAAAACACGACCTCTTCCGAGAAGATCGCTTCGGCCCCAGTCCGTACTGAATTTCAGAAAGGAAAACGGCGTATTTGTATTTTCAGGAGCTGAAAGAGAAGAAAGAAGTTGAAGTGGAGAAGAAGGAGAAGGAGGAGGAAAAGAAAGACAACGTGGACGCACCTGCTAATGGCACTGTGAGTTGGAGGGGTCTGCTACAAAGGGGGCGGGGGGGCTTTTGTCTTAGGGCGAAAAGCCCCCTCGTCGTGCAGGTGTCGCCATTCTGCCTGGGCCGTGTGCTCTTTGTGTGGCTTGTGAAAAATGGCACAGATGTTGGCAAGCGAGCTGCCTCCATTGGGGGTGTCTTCCCAGAAAGCCTCCTACTTCTGCTGCTGCTGGTGGTGCTTAATCCCCTGGAGAGTAAAAAAAAAGCATCCCCCCACAAAGCCTCCCTCCTTTCTTTTTGCGTCCACGGTGGATTATTTCAATTACCAGAGTTTAAATTTAACATTTTTTCTCCCTTCAGAATGGTGCTGATCACAGTGACAAAGTTGAAGACGCCAAGAAGGAAGATGAACACAAGAATGGAGAGGGTACATAATTGTATTTAAATACATTTGCTGTTGTTACACTCCCCTTTAATTGACATTCCCGTTGTCTTGAATTACACACTGACAAAACCATTTTTTTCTAGCAGGGAAATCAGAGGAAGAGGCGCCCCCTGCTGATCAGACGGACGCACAGCCGGTGAAGCGTGTGGCTGAAGAAGAGGAGGTTGGTCACGTACCTTCATCATCCCAGAAAAAAAACATTTCGTCAATCAATTCATACACCCAAAGTACACACACATAACTACACGTTTCAATCAGAGAATCTAGAAAGTACCCTTCATATTTACCTTTTGTCCCCTAAACCGTTTATGAGGCACCTAATCATCTTTGTCTGCCATTGACGTTGTTAGGCCTCAATCTATTTTGAAAAGGAGAGCTATTATTTGCTGCCAGCCCAACCAATTTTTTTTCTGTCTTTGCTTGATAGGAGAAAGCGGACACCAAAAAACAGAAGACGGAGGAGAATGGAGACTCAAAAGATGCTGAGGTGGAGGCTTAAAAGGGAGGGGTCATTTTGTATGCAGCTCAGTCTTACTGGTCAAAATGGTGTTGTAGAGCTTGTGCTTTTTCTAGTTTCCCACCTTTTTTGGGGTGCTTCACGTTCTCACATTGCACTGGAGTTGTGAAACATTGTGGCCCTCTTTTTTGTTTTTCTTCTTCTTCTTTTTTTACAAGATGTTATTTATTGGTCTTTCAATAAGCTTTTTTTGTGTCTGCCAAATGGGGCCATGCTATGAGACGAGTTGATTTCCATTTCCTTGCTTTACTTCAGTTGGTAAGCACAACCTCTATCGTGTCAGCTCTGACCAGCCGATTGCTCAAAACGTTCAGGCAGCTGCTCGTGTTCACTTCAAGGACCAAAGACAAGTTTTAAGCAGGGGCTAATAATAATAATAATAATAAAGAACATTATTAGTTAAAGCGCTACCTTTTGTTGGTGTTTAAGCTGCTAGTTAATCCTCAGCCGCCCTTGTTAGCCTAGCAGATGGTGCTCGTTAATATAAAGGGCCTCCAGCGCCGCCATTTTGTAGTAGGCACGCTTTCTGTTTGGCAATGTCAATTAACCCCTCTTAAATCTTAACGCTTTGGTCTCGTTTGTTTCGTATGCATTCCACGCAGGTTTATACCATTTACAAGGATTTTTTTTCTCGGTTTGTCGTTATCTTAAGGAGTTTACATTTATGGCTGGGTAACCTGCTTTTGTGTCCAAGACTGCCTCTTTAACAACCAGCTGTCACACCTGGTTACTCCAGCCACTGCTTTGTATATTCTCAAACAAAATAAAATGTCTTTTTACTTAAATGCTCGTTGGAAATGCTTCAGTCATGTTGTTGGTACGTATGCAGTATGCCGTGTTAAATTCACTTGGCTGTGGCTTGGAGTTAGTGACGCATCTTTGAGGTTTTGCATGTGTTTGTCTGAAGTGATGACAGGATTTAATGAGTGGTCCCCTCTTACATGACGTCACTCGGCCCATTTAATCTTCTGAATGTCTGCCCACAATGCAGCAAATGGTGGGGGAACAGTCTTGGGCTGTGTTCACTGTCACTACTCGTTCGCCATCTTGTGCTTGTTCCAATTTATTGTCGTTGGGAGAGGATGTAGCCACAATGCATCTCCAATCCAAGATCAAATCCCATTAGGTCAAGGGTGGCCAAGTCTGGTCCTCGAGAGCCCGTATCCAGTCTTTTTTTCCATGTCTCCCTCCCCCAACACTCCTGAATCAAACAATTGGCATCAGTTTGAAGCTTCTGGAACAGTACAATACTCATCTTAAAGCTTTATTTCCGCAAAGACTTTACCAGCTCGGAGACGTAATCGATAAGAATGTCCTATTTTCTTTATTTCTAATAGCCGATTTCCAAGAAATCTAATGAAGTGAGTGACCACACTTATCTTCTGGCTCCCTCGTGTGGTCTAAGAAAGTAAATGTCTTAAACCTGAAATTCTATCAAAATTGATGTGGAAAAAAACTACTGAAGTCCAAGAAAACATGATTTATTCTGAAAAGTTTTTTTACAAACTGAAAAAGAAGCAATTCTTCAAAAAATGTTTTTAAAAAGCCAACTGCTTCTGTACATGTCAAATTTTGACATTACGCCAAGGCTGCAGTCATCAATGTTGGTTTCTGCAAACTGTTAAATTGGGACTTTCCCCGGTGTATTAGAAGGTAAAAACAACTTAAAGGAATTTATTCTGGTATTGCCTCCTTGCTGCTTCTGCTGGTTTTAATACCCCCCAACCCCCCCAAAATGTCTCTTTTTTTGGTGCTCAGTGTTGTCCACCTTCAGAGGAGCAAGGGTGTCTCTTTGTGTTCTTCTTAATGTTGATGTTCACACCCCCGTTTCAACTTCTCCTCTTCCTGAATGACAAGAATGACTGTCATTATTAAACTGGCCAGCCTGAAGGGAGCGTCACTCCCAGCACGACCGTTCGGCTTCGTGGCTTTAAGAGGTCACAGAACTTGGAGGAACTGGAGTCCAGGACACACTTTCCCAAGTGTGTTTGTGTCTTGCTAGTCTAACACGAACGCAAACAGCCTGCAGTCCATGCAAGACAACAGATAAAATGCAGTGCGAAGCCCAGAAGTCAGGGGTGAGGAACCATCAGCTCACCCGTGACCTGAATGAGGACATATAATGGTTGGATGGATGAATGAAAAGATGGAACCTAAAAGAATAAAAGGCTTCTATGAAAGCTAAGCCTATCAAATTTGACCTAAATGAAAACATTTGTGGTAGCTTATGCCAACCTAAAATCTAGCACCAGGTGGGCATTGTGTTAAAAATTGTGAGTATAACAAGCACTGATCTTTTTCAAGGTGAAGTCCTGTGTTTGACTATACACTAGTGGTGATTTCTCAATAGATGTGATGCTAAAAATGCAAAAGTGAATGAAGGATGTACTGTACGAACACAACGTCTTTCAGCCGTGCGAAATAACGTCTGTTTTTTTTTGCTCCGGGCAGAGCTAAATGTGTGCCAGCAGCGGCCGCGTCTCGCTTTCGGCGGGCTCACCCTCCGCGGCGGGCAGCTGGTACACGACGCAGAGAGATGAATACGCGCAGCCCACAAAGGACATCAGGCTGGAAAAGTACATCACCCCCTGCGCACCGCCGACCAGCGAGGTCAGGGGTCCCATCGCCACCGAGACCAGGATCTGGGCCAGGAAGTACTGGCAGCTGAGGAGTGATATGTCCACCCCCATCCCGCGCCGGGTTCCCTCTTCGAACGAGCCGCAGAACTGAAAGGTGAGAAAAACCCAGAAGGCAATGTTATTGCGATGGCATTCTCATTTCTGTTTTTTTTTTTACTGTGTCAAGATCCTCGGATAAAGACTCTCATAGCTGACCTGAGGACTTTGGTAGTATTCACACAGCAGAGAGTAAGGCAGCGTGCACAGCGATGAGAAAAGGACCCCATAAGTGACGCATAAGGACAGCACCACGTAAAGGTTGGTGGACAGTGTGGACAGACCCGTGCCAAGGCCGAACGCCAGGTAGGCAAAAAAGTAGAGTGTGCGGAGGGAGAAACGCTCCTCCAGTTTCTCTAATATGGCTAGAAGTAAAAACACACACAAAACAAACAGCCGAATACATTAGGTCAGGGATGTGCAAACTTTATACATGTAAATGTCTGTGGTTCCTATTCAAAGATAGTTTCATAATTTGCTCCAATTCTGATTTGAATTTCTACGTGGGCGTGCTAGGGTTTCACCTGAGTAAAAAGCAGCACTGAATGCATAGATGCACATGCCCCAGCAGCCCATGCTGACCCCAGCGTTGTAGCGCTGGTAGGCCTCGGAGTCATGGGGTGCCTTGGGGTCTCCCTCAAATACTACCTCCCCCATGAAGTCTGTGTAGAAGAGCAGCATGCCTTCGAAGGAGAGCCAGCCTGCAAGAAGACAGAAGTGACGCACATCATAAATTGGCACTCTGGGCATAAGACTCCCCACCCCCTTTCTTAAAAGTCCCTCAGACTTCCAAACAATAGAGTACATTTCCTTCACTTACCCAAAAAATGGTTTGTGCATAAACTGCGCAGAGAGGGAGGCATCCGGTAGATGGCTACGCACAAGAGTTTCATTGACATTTGGGATTGTCCCGTCTCCGCATTCTCGCTCAAGTCGCTCTCGTAGCGCACGCCGTTCAGCAAAATGTTCGCCACCTTCATCACACCAAAACAATGCAATGTATAATATTACTATTCCAAGTGAAGATCTTCACTTCCCGGGCCTGACCTGCTGGCTAAAGGTCACAGTTCTCCGGCGTCCGTTCTCCATCCCGACGACATGAGCCGCCACGGGCTCCTCCGCTAGTGCCAGACTCTGCGGTCGTTTTAGGATCCCGGTACTGGAGCCTCGGCGTAGCACCGGACCCGTTCCCTCCCCCGATAAGACCTGAGATTCCAGTTGGGACTCTGGCTCACCCTCCCTGTCTGGATGACAGCTCCCATAGCTACCATCATCTCTCCTCTCTGCCTGGGCGGAGCCTCCTGGAGCGGGGGAGTCCTCAGGAGGCACGGGAATGGAGTTGGGGGCCAGGGTATCCTGCGGGGTCTGTTGCCCCGTGTAGCAGTCTATTAGAACGCTGTCTATATAGGATGTCCCCAGCGACGACGCGAATTCATTGAGGCCGGTCAATGAGTTGTCGCGACTGATGAAGCTGCCGTATTTTGGCGTGAGGGGGCTCAGGGGCGATATGGGGCTCGTGAGTCCGGCACAGAGGCGAGCGTTGGCGCTAGAGGAATGACCCAAAGGATCGGGGTGGTTGGACTTGGACAAACGATAGCCATAGTGGTTTTCCTCGTCCTCTTCGTCCCCAGCCAGTGCAGGGGGTGACGGAGGCAGGAGGAGGTTAGGGCTTTTCAGGTTGTTTTTGCCCAAGGGCTGGCTCTTGGTCAATGGTCGCTCTGGGATACTATTAAGGGTCATGGCTGTTGCGATTACCAGGGTGATGCTGGTGAACATATAAATGACCCGCAGCTGACCCCCCATGGACTTGCCAAAGTGGGTTTGATCCCAGTTGATGCCGCCCACAATGTACCCGAATCCACCGCCCAGACCTGCAGCAAATAATGGCAAAACACAGTAGTACGTAGACTGATTAAGTCAGGGTTTGTTGTCGTTAGCCCACCTGCCAGCAGAGCATGGATGTTCAACCCTCGGTCCTGGTCCTCAGGGCTGCACACGTCCATCATGTAGGCGTGACTCGGGTTGTCCGCCGAATCGGCGCTGAAGTCCATCAAGACCACACCGCAGACTGTCAGGATTATTCCCCATTTATGATTGGAAGCGGTGTCAGCCAGCGCTCCACCAATGTCCCGCCCGTTGAGCACCAGAGTCAGACCGAGCAGCGCCCCTAAAGATCGGCACCAAGAGCGAAAAGTCACCAAAGATGAAATCGTACATGACAGGAAGACTCGTTGATGGATGTACTTTTCGTGGAGGTTTTTCCCCTTAATCCACACGAGGGATTAAAAAAAAAACCAACAAACCGGCAACTCTAACATCCGTTGAGAGTCTCAACCCAACAGTACTTACTGCATGTGTGTCGATCTGATCGTCTTACCTATAGCCAATGCAAAAATGAACGGTCTCCTGCGCCCAAAGCGAGATGTGCATCGGTCACTCCAAGCTCCAATAAGAGGCTGGACCAGGAATCCTGATAACAAACACAGGCGACACTTGATTAAACAGTACAGATCTGATCTTCTGGTGACCAGTCATTGCTTTTAGACCTTGATACCAGGTATCAGCCCCATGTACCGACATACCAAGTATGGGGCTGATGAACCACACCAAGCTGTAAAACTGATCTGGAAGGCCCATCTGCAGAAGCACGGGTGTCACATAAGCCGTCTCCATGGCGTAGCTGAATTCGATCCCAAACAGAATGCATCCATTGAAGAGCAGCTCCTGGAAGGCTCGTCTCGGTGGCAGCTCGCTGAGGTCCAGTCTTTCCAGGGGACACGGCGTGTTGGGCGGCGGAGGCGGGGAAGGTCGTATCAGTTTCTGCCGCTTGTGCTGCCGTTGGAAGTTGTTGGCCCGGTGACTGAGGAGTCGGATGGAGGACGTTGGGAAACTGGCCGTCTTGGGGAGAGAGCTCCTCCAGAGTCCGTCCTGAGCAGAAGGTAGCCTCCCCAGGCCGGGACTGGCCAGGAGGGGGTCACTGGGGGTGCCCATGCCCGGAGACGACATGGCTCTCTCAAGGCAGCTCAAAGCTCACTCAAAGAGAGAAGAAATGTTTAATGTAAGATGCATACTATTCCATAGGCGACATCTGGTATTAATGGAACCCAAGATGCTTCCCTGTTATTTACTGTCTTGTGGTGATTTTAGGCTTCGGTTTGAATTGTTAACAGGTAAAATCTCTGCAGAATTATATTAGATAACTTTATTCATCATATATTTGGGAAATTTCATTGTCACAGTAGCAATAAGGTGAGAATACAGACACAGAATCATGTTCTTTGAGGCTTACTTCCTCCCCTGATGAACCACTTTTAATTATTTATCATATTCCAACTCATCGCGCCATAAAGACAACGAGTCTCCACTACTATTTTCCATTGAGTCGCACACCCTTTGATCCATCAACAATGCCAACGCTTTCAACTACGCAGAGACAAACTCTTACGTAAATGGTTTATGTCGTACGATTGGAAAACTTATGGATCTGGGCGAGTCGTTTATTTTTGAAAACTCTTCCACCAGATGCTATCATTTAATGAGCGTGTAACAACCTGGGAATTGCCACATTAGATTTATGGTGTGAATCATCACGATTATTGGTATCAATAGATGCACAAAACAATCGGACTATGCCCCAGCTCAGAAGTCATTGCTCATGGTCATAAGTGGGCGGGACCAATGTGGGGGTGCGCCGGTCGGGAGGACACTGCAGACACCAATGCGCATTGCCCATGTGCTCGCCTAGTGAGGATGCGGCACAGAGAAGCCTGTTTCCTTTTGAATATTTCATGCAGGAAGAGGCATTTCATGGCGCCCGCACACAATGGAAAAATAAGCTCATGTTCACCCATCCACTGCCAACAAATCCATCAATATACGTACCCAACTGAGGTCATGTAAAAAGAGAAGATGCAAAAATTAAGGCATTCAAAAAGAGATAATTACCTTATTGGGCTGCCTCGTCATTTATAGGCGCTCGATGGGGATGCGGGAGGAAAGAGCCTCGTGGCGTAACAAAAGAGGTGGAAAGGGGATTTTGGGAGCCATGGTAGATCCTGTTTGGGTATTTTTTGATGCAGTCACTGGGAGGTCTCGTTTTTCCTCCCCCAAAGCCTCTTCCTGCCGGTCTCGGTCGTGACGTCACGCCCCTCCCTGCAACATCAGCACCACCGACTGTCTCTCACTTCTCATCGCATTTAGGGGAAATATTTAAATTAAAGAAGTAATTGGAGAAATATGGTGAGGGATGCCAATATATCAAATTCATGCACGAGGGGGAGTAATACTAAATATTAAAATACGTGAATAATTATATAATATGTAATGATTTAAGGATGGGGAAACAGGGATATGGGCAAACATGTCGATGAAAATGTAATAATACAGAATAGTTATTTTTAAATCTATAATTATTTAGATGATATGAATGATATCAAATGTGAATATTTTAACACGTGACCATACAGAGGCAGAAAAGACTAGAATTCAGGGAATTAGGCGTGGAAGGAGACAGACATTGAGCTCGTAAAACATGTCACCTTTGTTCAACTAAGCTTATAATTATTCTCCTGTGTGACCTCTTGAGCTTTTTCCTGCATTATGATTGGCTACCACTTCACGGCTAGCCTAATTCGATTGGATGACATGACTAGTAGGCGTACAAGGAAATAGTTGTTTCGCAACCACGCCGTTTGTCTTATATATATTTACTATTTCACGTTCTGTCTAAATCTAAATTAGATCTATTTTGTTTTATTCCTCTGAAAACATGGCCAGCCTCGACCTTGATCGCGTCGGAAAAAACTTGTTGAAAAGCGTGGACACCGGAGAGGTAATTTTGAAATTTATAGAAATGAATTTGGATGGAAAACAAATATGAGGTTGTCATACACTTATCTAACTTTCTGTTTGAATCCACGATGGTGACTACATACTCGAGATCTATATTCATATTTTATAGACATTGTTTAGAGATCTAATGGCTGTAATTGGTATACTGAAAATAGAAGTTAAGTGGGTCTCTTGGATGATATACAATGATGATAACGTGCAGTGAAACAAATAATTAGTATAAATCCTACCAACGTTTCTCAGATCACATGGAAAATATATTTTGTGGTGAAATACAGTACAAAAAATCTATTTTAGATCAAGCAAAAATACATATACCCATATAGATTCAGAAAAAAATCCCATAAGTATTGAAAACAACCTATAACGCCACTAATTGATGATCGTGTTGTTTGCTGTGTTTTAACAGAGTGTGGAGCTCCAATCCCTATGGCAGGAACGACCCGCGGTCTTGTTCTTCCTGCGCCGTTTTGGATGCCAAGTGTGCCGTTGGACAGCGGCCGAGATTAGCAAACTGGCACCCGACCTGAAGGCCAATGACGTGGCGCTGGTGGGCATTGGTCCTGAGGAGTTAGGCCTAGAGGAGTTCAAGAATTTAGGTTTCTTTAAAGGATGTAAGTAGCGCTCGTGTGATTCACTTATCTTCAAAGATGTCGCTGCCTTCAGTTTTTGGCAGCAAGGTCTGAAATAAATCAATTATTATATATTTTTTTAGCAATTTACATTGACGAGCAAAAGAAATGCTACAAGGATTTGGGCTTTAAAAGGTGAAGTAACCTTAGCACACTTATTTGAGGGCAAAATTTGGAATTTATCCAAAGTCTGCCACCTTAAAGAGAAGATAAATGTTTCACTCCTTTAATAATTCTCCTCTTGAATTAACTTTTAGGTACAGTGCTTTGAGCGTGGTTCCCGCTGCATTGGGGAAGAAAGTACGAGAAGCATCTTCCAAGGTGGGAGTTGTTTTCAAGTACTCTAGATCGGACCCCCTCCTGCCACATAGACTGACACTCTCTCTATTGCTACTCCTTGACATAGGCCAATGCTGACGGCATCCAGGGAAACTTCTCTGGAGATCTGCTTCAAAGTGGAGGCATGCTTATTGTTGCCAAAGGTACATTAAACAACATTGACTTGAATTTGAATGAAAATATTAAGCAGTGTCTATGATATGATGAGTAGAATATTTATTCTACTCATCTTATCATAAACACTGCTTAATATTTTAATTGTTATTCCAATGTAAAATGACTCGGGCCTAACCTCTAAAACAGTTAAACTACTCCTGGAAATCAGGGGTGATGGCAGGGCAAAAAGAGCCAAGAATAGTAAAAAAAAAAATTCTAAACAACATTAGAATTAAGTTTAGTGTAAGATTAGATTACATTTATTTTTGCGTGTGTCTGTGTAGTAATCCAAGGTCATTTAAATTTGTTTATATTATTATTATTATTATTGTACTGAATAATGTCTCTTTTTAGTATACACCACAACCACTATATAGTTATTAGTTACTGTTAGTAAATCGTGGGTGGGAACATATTAATTTGTGTTTAATCCCTTTCTGTGGGAAAATTGATTTGAGATACGAGTAAATGTACATATTAGCTCGCTCCCGGAACCCATTAAGCTCATATCTCAAGGTATTACTGTATTTTGAAGTTCCTCCATAAGAGGGCAGTGCTGTATAATATGAAAAGAGACTACTTGAATAGAGTAGGTGTTGGGTTTATTCTCTATTACTATTATACATATAGTTAGTTGTAAGTTGTTTCTATTGTTGATGCTTAAAAAAATCCTGTAGTTTAGATTCGGACTGTCTTGGCATGAAAAAATAGCCATTCGATAATGTAATTTTTAAGCTACTTGTTTGAATATTTAAAATGTCTTGCCTTTTTCCTTTGTCATTTTTCTTTGAATTTGACAATAACAAATTATGGAAATGCTTCATGAAAGCCAAATAAGAGAAAGTAAGACTAGTAGGTGTTCACTTTAAGTGTAATAAAGTAACATTGGGCAATTGGTTGACACCAATAGGGATCCATTCCATTTAAACTGGCTGCCATTTATATGGATTTAACGGATTTGGAGATGACGTCTTCATAACTTCCCTCTTCTTATTGTCCAGGGGGAGAAAAGACTTTACTACATTTCGTCCAGGACTCCCCAGGAGATTATGGTCCACTGGAGGACATTGCAAAATCTTTGTCCATTTCCTCTAATGCCAAAGAAGGACAGAAGCCAGTGGTAAGTCACGTTACTTACTATCATCTATGTCGACTTAAGTTACCTAGACAAGACCTCTTCAATGAGGATTTAAATGGTTCAGAAGGAGGAAAAAAAACGTGACATTCCCAACCCACATGTCAATTTCTTTTGGTTTTACGTCAGCACGGCTGAGGGCATCTTACAGGCTTTACCACAGACAATATCACGCTTGTTATTGAGTCGTCACGGCCCATCAACTCGCAAAAGTTGGACATTTACTCGCTGGGAAAGGACCGTTAAGTCAGTATGATGTTGTAAATAGAGATATTATTTGCAAAATCATTACCCAAGCCACAGTTAGACAATAAAAATGGAATGTTCTTCAGCTACTAATCCATAGCCGTTTTGTCTTAGATGTTATCCAACATCAGCATAAAAGATTATTAGTTCCACATAATAAGAGATAGATAGATATCATTTCAAAACATTTTAGCAGTAAAAAACTATTTAATTCTAGCTCAAAGTCATCTTTGACACGGACAATTGTAGTTATGATGTCCTTCTTAGTTTATTTATTTGTTGGCTGATATTGGATGCCAAGATTTAACAACTTTATGATATTTATTCCATTATTAATTGACTGCACAACTATTTTGATATGAATTAATTGTTGCGCAAATAAATGTCCAAATAGCAAATGTTTAATTATATATTTTTATTTTTTAAATATGTATAAATATTCCAATTTAAAAAGAATAACACAAGATGGTGAAAATGTTAGTTATTCTCTTTTCTTAAATCTATATTCTGTTTATATACATTTATTGCTTTTTTTGTTAAAAAAATGGAAAGATTTTCTTCTAATTTGAACTCAATTCATTTCTTCAAAATAAGATATTTATAAATCATGAACGTTTTGGAACAAATTCCAGCAGAAATGATTGGCCTGCAAAATGACGCATATTTTGTGTGTCACCCTGTATTTTGTGGCTCAAACATGAGCATCAATGTGTAGAAATGTTATTTGACTGACAGGTGAGTGGGACAGGATTTAATAGCTGCCCATCCCTCAGCATTAGAAAGTGAAGGGAAAGCTTTGATTTTCTTCAGGGTTAACAATGCTCAGCATTGCCTGCTGCTCATCAGTGGCCTTTTTTTGCATGACAGAAATTTTCTGGGAACAAACCCCTTTTTCTTTTTGAATAGCAGACTGGTCTTTTAACAGTACGAGTCCATTATTTCCATGGCCTTTGCAAGGCATGAGATTATTTCATGCTTTCCCATCAGCAGAAAAATCTATTTTTTCCTCCTTTAAGCAATCTTCTTGAATTATGCTCAGCTGACAAACGAATTAGCCAAAATTGGCATTCATATAGGTATTTGTAACAACTCCTTATTATTTTTATTTAATTTGTTGAACTCCATCTTAACCTTTTCATGCACGGATAGTGTCCCCCCCTATATTCCAATATTTTATTTTTGGGACAAAAAGGGTATTAAAAGTTAAATCGCCATTTTTTTCTTTGGTTAAAAATGTTAAGTTTCAACGTTTGAATTGCTGTCCTAAAGACATCAAAGGTTAAAAGAACCCCATTTTTTCCTCCTTTACAATTTCACGCATATCATTTCTGTATACTTAATAAAAGTCGTCTTCTTAGTGAGTGGTGGATGTCAACACTGGTAGCAATATTTGTCCTGTGAACATTAGATTTGTCAAGGCGCCTTGTGACGGCCTCCAAGCGTACCTTTTCAAACGCATCCGACTTCCCCGTGACCTGTCCGGGTCTCAACACGCCCTTTTTTCAAAGACAAAAGGCCTCCTTGTTGTAAAGCGCAATTCCAAACGTTCAAGTAAACGAGTGTTTGTCACAAGCTGGTGGACATGCTTGGTTCGAAACATTGAGGTTGGCGGTCGATCCCGAGAAATTCCCGTTTTTCTCAAAAGCGATTTGCCACTTTTTGGTGTGAAAGAAGGGAACCAATTACCGAGCACACAGGATGGTTCAAGATAACATGCGATACGGTAGAAAGTAGAAATGACAAGATTTGAGTTTTCTTTTCTTTCTTTTCTTTTTCTTTGCAGTGCAACGACGACGTTTGCACTCGATGAGATCGTCACCCATCAAGTTTGATTCTAATCTCATCCAGTCGTGAGACCAGATATTTCATTATATCTTACCTATTTGGGAAAATCGCCTTTTAATCAAATCAAGTTTATACTTTCTGACTGCCACTTTTCACTTTTATTTTGAATTTTTAACACTTCTATTTTAAAACCAACTCAACTAGTGATGGTCAAAGATTCTTCAGAAACCCTAAAAATTAATTCATCCACATATTCATAGCTTCTATGGTCAAATTTGATTAAAACAATGATGAATGGTGAAAAGAAATAAGCAAAAATATATTTGTTTGGACATTCACTTTAATGGCAATCAAATATAGGTCAGCGTCACTAAAAAAAATTGCAGTCAGTGTAGAAATCCAATTAACACATAAGTCACATTCATCAAATATTTCATTATACATATAAATTTGGATAAGTAACTACGCAACCTCATAAATAGATAAATCAATTCCTCTGACATTTACATGTGTAACCAAAAATGACTTGCCTGGTAATGACACCCAGTTTCACCATGTGAACGTAACCTATACCTGATTTCTCTGTATGTAAATAATTATCTATAGAACATCAAACTAATACAGGAACACATACATGTACATATATATCTAGTACTTATATTTCAATATATAGAACATTCAGACTAAACAGTCACAAGGCATCCTGAAGGTCTTTTTCTTTCTTTCTCTTTTTTTTCCCCAATGCTCTCTGCAACAGAGACTAATCACCCCAACGTATTGTATACTCAACAACCCTTTTTCCCTGCGCTCTGCTTTGATTCTTCAGCCATTACTTGATAATAAAGATAGAAAATAACAGTCCCAGCCCCATTCGTTCGGGTTCACATTGGCCGTCACAAGGCCTCGCCGTCCTTTCATCTCCATCAAATCAATATGAGCTCCATTTACTTGCCATTGCTTCGTCAAATTTTTCATGTGTAATTGCGTTTGTCCAGAAGGCTGAAAGTCCAGATTTCAATCATGTATGCGTCTGGTTTGGCCAATATTGTTGTAAGAATTAGACAAATGCAACCTTGTTTCACCTAATAAATGTCCCATACACTTGTAAATAGATATAAAGGTGAGTCAAAATGACTGCTTATGAGCTTTCATGATAGCTATTATTATAATTTTAAAACTTTTAAATATAGGAGACACACAGATGACTAGAAATTTGACTGAAAACACCCCAAAAGTTAAAGTGGATTTATGTTCTCAAAGGCCACTCAAATTATTTCTATAAAACTAAAAGTATTGGTCATGACTATAGTTTGGGAGACTCGGCAAAAGCTTCCGAAAATCCTATTTAGATTTTTTTTTCCAGCTTATTTTGAAAAATGGCAGCTTACCTAGAATGTTAATTTAAAGTTAAAGCTGCTCAAATACAAGTCTTAAGTCTGTTCGGTAATTTGCTGCATTTAACAGTCAATAGGTAAACTCATCGAGTGGAACTAATTCTGTTGTAGCCGCTGATATTTTCATTAATTCTGTTAGCATGGTTCACTGGGTGGCGGTCAAATGACATCACAAAGATCTGCCCAAAAGATTTGGATGGAACATTCCTAGAAGAAAAGCTTTTACGTAAAATGTTAGAGTTTCCTCGTGAATTCACAAGAGTTTGCTTTCAAGCCAAGAAACTTTCCACAGTGTCACCGGTTGCAAATTCGATAATAGTGACTTGCAATAATTGCTGTCCCCCAAATACAAAGTAAATGAGCCCCTTTCACATAGTCAGCATCAATATTGTGCCTCCTCTAACTCTGCCATTGCTGGAATCGTGACAAACCAAGTGTTAAACGTTCTACCACACGCGGCACTTCTGCTCTGGATTCATGGGACTGCCTTTTTGACACTGGAATGCTTCCGAAAAAGCTTCAAAGTTCTGGAGTGAGCCAAGAACCCTGCGGGCAGAAAGACAAAATAAGAACATCAGGGTGACTTCGCAAAAGCCCTCTTCAAAGACTGCTGACAAACCAACTTTAGCCAATAGTTGAATTTCAGCAACAACTGGTGTGTCTCGATTGAGGAATCTGACTGGAAATCAATCAAGCAGGATTTGGGGAATGGTAGGATACCCAAGAATATGATTCGATTAAAAAAAAATCTGGACAAGACATTTTGACTCACAAACCTATTGTTCGTTCCTGACCAACCACACAGCTGATGACCCCTACTTTCCAATGCGTAAACATGATTGAATCTGGTGCCGTATCGACTTTACCTGTATTCTAATGGGCTGTGGGAATCTGTCTTTATGGTCTGGCTGGCAAATTCTGGCCGATAAGCACCGCACCAAACCTGGATGTGGAAAAGTGGAGATTCACAATGGAAAGTGGTTCTTTTTTCAAAAGGTACCAATCCACTATTGATTTTTTTTTTCCTAATTGGAGTATCTTTAGAAAGTCAGTTTTTTTTCTATGCTTACTTGGGCAAAATTAAGAAAAAACAGCTGTTTGTGATCCATGTCTAAACCAGGCAAACGAGGCTCTTCCCCTTCTGTCTCCACCCACTTCAGGTAAGCCTGTCAACAGGTGAAAACCATTTTCAAAACACATCTCATGTGTTGTTTTCATCTTTAACTTACGGGGGCATCTAAAAGGCTACCTTATAGGCTTGGCGAACTCCTCCATTGTCTGCGATATTTTCCCCTAAAGTGCTGATTCCGCTCACCTGCAATGACAAGCCCATGAATACCCATTAAAAACAACAATGGTCGACATCAAGGGAAAAAAAGTCTTACATTTTGGCCACCGGCGAGTTTCCAGTTGAATTTGCTGTACTGCTGTACCATGCACTGGGACTGCTCCTTGAAATGCTCTGCAGAGTAATTGCTCCACCAGTTCAGCATGTTGCCGTTCTTGTCAAAATTTCGTCCTGTCATAGAAAATGTTACCTTAATCAAGTAGAAATTGAGCTGTACTGCCAAGAGATTTACTTTATTTTTTTTTCTTTTTAAACTAGAAGGAACTGTGTTATTGTGGAGTACACTGAATCCTTCCTTGAAAACGTGAATGCCCTGAGAAAACTGCAGTAAACCTGGATTCATAGAGTTCCTTGAGAAAATAAACAGACAGACATATAAACTGCGAACATGAGGCCCAAAAAGCGGAGAATTCAGAAACAAAATGGGCTAAAGTACAGTATTCATCACCAGACTGCAAAACCACCCAAAGTCTTTTAGTAGTTGTGAAATATAGTAACGCATTACAACCCATCAATTTCTCAGTCCTACCATTGTCATCGAATCCATGTGTGATCTCATGGCCGATGACCATTCCGATTCCACCAAAGTTTAGAGCTTGCTGTTGATGTTCACTGAAGAAAGGTGGCTGGAGGATGCCTGCTGGGAAAACTGTTTGGAAAAAGATACACATGAGCATCCTCGTTGAGGTTATTCAAAGGCTTCCACATTGAAGATCTTACCGATCTGGTTTCTGTTAGATGAGTAAAACGCATTAACCACCGCGGGACCAATGATCCACCTTAAAAGTGACCCCGTATGTTTATCATTCGGTCATTAAGCATTCCCCGAGCGTTGATTGTTCCGTGTCCATTGACTTACATGTCGGGGTCCACCGGTTCCCTGAGCTTCTTCAGACTCTTGTGGGACTCGGACTTAAGATTCTCCAGGATGTTCTCAAAGTAGTGTCCCTCAGTAAAATTCAACTGAATGGGCAAAGCGTTCCAATTTAGTGGAGTTAAGAAAATACCCTGATGTCAAACCAAGTGTTTATTCTTACATGAGCATATTCTTGGTCTAGCTTTTGGTTACTCTTCTGCAAAATGTGATCTGGATAGCCAATATGCTCTTTGATAGCCTGGGCCTGCAGGAGAAACATCCAAAAGTTAAAGCTTCTCGGTTCAATGGAAATAGTTGTTTCTGTCTGGAACTCATACCACCCGTGTAATGCGTGCAATGACCATTGATTCCAGAATTGGTCGTGGCTTTTTTAGCTGATAGAATCAAAAGGAAAAGGCTCAGAATGATCCGACACGATATTTGCAGTACTCTCCTGCAGCTGGTTCTCGAGTTACTGGAGTCTCATTCTATCTTGATTTTGGCACAGGGTGGATTTTATCAGTAATATCCATATTAATCCTTTGCACAAAAATAATTTTTAGTCACATTTTAGTCATCTCTACTATTACTCAGTTCTTGTAGATGAAAACCCAATTTCGCTGGCCTGAGAACAGTCTGATGAGTACAGGATATTGCATGGATGAATGTAAAACCTACTTTCTCTCTAGCCTTCTCCTTGGAGAGTGTATCCATCCAGCTTAGTTCTTCAAGTGTTTCTACATACGCCATCTGGATTTTCCCGATAAGATCGCTGACCTGCAAGCGCAAAGAAACACATTTCTGGCAATTCACCCAAATGTGATTGACTTCGCGCCCAGTTAGAAGTATGTTCTTATTGAAACAACCCCTATTTCTCAAGTAGATTTTATGTGATAACAAGCAAGAGCCAGATGTTCCTCACCATTTTTTTGCTTTCTCCGGCAAAAGTCGCACGTACATAGAGCGCCCCGACAGCATTCTCCATACTGCTCTGCACGTAACGTACGCATTCTCGCCACCAGGCATCCTCCACTGTGGTCCCGTACAAAGCCTGAATGATCGATAAACGTTAACAAAGCAGTAATATTTCAATTCAATAAAGCAACTTGTTGTTGCGATGGGGTTTTACCTTCCTGTAACGGGTCCTGGCATCCTTGAAACGACGACTCAAGGTTTTAACTTGGTTGATGACCAGCTGCCAGGTGAGGTAATTCTGCATAGTCCTGTATGTAAAACATTTTGCAAAATTTCTGTTGTTTTTATTTTGATTCTTTCTATTTTTTGCATGTGTGCTGACCGAACACTGTGCTTGGAGAGGACTTCGTTCAACCTTTCCAGGTAAGGCAAACCATATACAACCACTTCTTCTTCAAGCGCTATGTCGAGGGACACAGTGGCGAGGACACCTCGAACAAACCGTGTCCAGTTAAAGCCCTGCAGAACAAATGTTGCTATTTATTTTCTTATAATAATACTGCGAATAACTAGAAAAAGGGGTCAACAAGGCCGAGGGTTTCTTCCCTGGTGGGCCCTCAATGTGTAGTTTAGATGTTCTCAACTGGGCTTGTGTGGGTTTTTTCCGTTTCCCCCTACATCCCAAAAACATGCATGTAGCATGGCTGATGGGAAACACAAAGCTGCAAATTCCTTCGTCAAGAAGAGGTGGTAATGGAAAACAAACGAAAATAATAGGGTGTAAAGGGTCATTAGAAAAAGTCAGAGACTGCTACTACACCGGCTCATGACTTTAACATCAAATTGTCATCCAAAAGAAAACAATCATGGCAAAAATGAGCCACAGACTGCTTCACCAAGCCTCAAGACAAAGACGTGATTATCTAATCACATGTAACAGCCCACTCTCGTAAATTGCCCATGCAAGATTCGTGTTAATTACTTTCTTTTGTCTGATTGGAGCATTGTAATCAACTGCTTCGTACAATCCCGTGCGTTATCTCTGCAGCCAGATGCAGAGTCCTCACTCACATTCAAGCTGAATGAGTTCTGCAGCTCGTTTAGTGTCATCTTGTTGTAAAGGGCGGTGACGTCCTGGCGCTCCTCGGCCGGCAATGTCGCCTGGAAAGAAAAAAAAAAATATCTGCCACATTGTGCCAATGCTGTGAGACGAAGGCTGATAAGTGTTTTTCATTGTCATTCCTTTAAATGTAACAGTGCTTACATTCACAAAATATTCTCATGACGTATTTGTATGTAGTTGTATGTATATGTATGTATATGTATTTATATGTATATATATGTGTATACATACATACATACATATGTATATATATGTATAAACATACATACATATATGTATATATATGTATATACATACATACGTATATGTATATATATATGTATATACATACATACATATATGTATTTATATGTATATAATATACATACATACATATATGTATATACATACACACACATCTGTTGCGCAGCAATTGACAACTAATCTATTGGTAAGTTAGTTACATTTAACGAGAGGTTACCACACAGTGAGGTAAACCTTCAATTAGTTTTTTTCTAGCATTCCGCTCATCAAGAGCACTTCTCTTTCCTTGTTGAACTCACATTTGCAATGTCTGTCTCCAGTGCCATCACTTGCGACATTTCCTCCCACACGCGCTCGTCATCCTTGGTCAAATTCCTGTCCTCCCGGGTCATCTTGGCAATGGTGACCATGAAGTGTAGGTAAGCCTCTCGAACCTATGGTGGCAATATCAATTATTATATGCACAGATTGTTGGGTTCCTCACTGTGTGCTCTTTGCATGCTCTCCCCGGGCTTGCGTGAGTTTCCGTTTCCTCCCATATCCCAAAAATATGCTTGTTAGGCTGGTTGAAAAGTCTAAATTTGAAGGCCTCACCTTTTTGTAGTTCCCATCATTGAAATAATAATCTCTAGATGGCATCCCTAGACCCGGTTGATCAATCTAAACAAAACACAAAGAAATGAAAGTAAACTGTCATCAATCTGTTGTTGATATACAGACGATAGACCACCCATTAGTCTTTTGGCTCCTTACGTAAAGGATATGTCGCTGAGAATCTCGGTCGTCGGTCCACACATACATGTCCACGAGAACCTTCTTGTGAAAGCGAGCCGTCATGGTCACCAGAATGTCCTCCAGGCTCCATTCTTCCTCCGCAGCAAATGAAAACATTCACAACTTTAGGTCGACGATAAGTGCATTCTTTCAGGGTTCAATAATCAGCACACCGATTAACTCAAGGTTGGTGGGGGTTTTCTTACCAGATGTGGCGTTCCAATCATCAGAAGCCACAGGCCAGTCACCGATAATGCTGATAAGCCTCATGAGAGGCTGAGAATCACGCTGTTCAATGAGGTCTGAAGAAGAAAGCCCGAACAACATTAGGGACACCTGCACAGGTACAATGCAACAACTGTAACTCTTATTTTCTCTTTATGAAGCAGTCTAGTTAACTTAATGGGACTTATGGGATATTATTGAGGTATATTTGACCTTAGAAGCTATAGAGCAAAATCCAAACACTACTATGTTCTGGAATATGGTCAGATTTTTTTTCTTTCGACTTGGAGATGTAACTTACGTTCGTTCAGGCAGGAGGTGTAAAGAATTTTGGCCTTCTTGATGGCATCTCTGTCGTTGTGGCTCTCGGTCTCGAGAGCTCCTGAAAAGCAGGAGACAGCAGCAGGCTTCTTATTAGTGTTTATTTAAGACATTGTTCATTGTTATAAATTATTAAATGCTTAATATCTGAAAGACTAATTCATACAAAGCATTGATTTTGTTGGATTGGTTTTAATAAATATTAGTTACATTAGTATAGTAACAAACATTTCATAATGTATGTTATAATTGATCAGATTTGTTTCGTTTACAAAATCATACATTTAACAAACAACTTTGTATATTCATAATAATTTCTGAATCAAATTAAATGTTTCAGGAAAAAAGTCATTCATTTTCTGTAGGGTCACGGGGGTGCTGGAGCCTATTCCAGCTAACTATGGACAGTAGGTAAGGTACACCATGAATTGGTTGCTAGCCAATGAGAGTCAATGGTAATAACACATTGTTATACTACATTCAAGTTAGTTTTAAGTTTCAATTGCCTGGTAATTTGGCCATTTCTATTTCATTGATGGTCACACACTGACCTTTAAGCACAATCTCCAACTTGTCCCTAAGGAGGTCAAAGACGCTGTGACGCGAGCTCGTCTCGGGAATGACGTGCCGCTCTAGCCAGCCGCCGCAGGCGTACTGATAAAAGTTATCGCAGGGCTTCACAGTCGCGTCCATGTTGTGAATGAGCCGCGATGCTGTTGTGAGAGTTTGGTCAAATGTTGAAATGAGACTTTTTTTATTCTCAAATCTTGAAGGCCTCACCTGCTGTGACGCAGTCTGCGCTCGTGCAAACATTTTCAAGGTTGGAGCGAAATACTTGACCTGGATGAAAAAAAACAATTACTGAACAGTCACTTACCCTAAAAATTGTGATATTTTGCCATAAAACGAAAGGTTGGACTTGTCAGTCAATGGATTATAACTTGTGTGCTTCTTTTTTGGCTTTTGTGACACTTTTAAAAGTGCAATTGTAAGATTCTTATATCTAAAATATATATATTTTAATTTCTTTGAGATATTTTGTGATACAATTGAGATGTATTGTGGTTAGATGGAACCTATTAAAATGTTATTTAATTGTAAAAATGACAACTTTTAACTCTAACTCTTTGGCCTCCATTAACAATGATAGACCGTATCTCCCTGTTGAAATGGCTTGTACGTCTATTATCTTCAATGCCCACCAATGAGGAAATAGATAGACCAAAATCTTTTTGTATAAAAGGTCAGACTCATAAAAATGTCCGAGTAAAAACATAGACCGTTCGTGTAAAGCATTTGGGATTGATCACTCGGTCACACGGACGGTGGACTCAGCGGTGACTTTTGTGTCATCCTGCTGACTTGGCAACAAAGTGATTTTAGAGTATTAAGCGAGGTGGCGCTTCCACTCTGACACTATTAATCCCTTATTGTGCCGCTTTTACTATCAGTCGGCCCTGACAGATTTGCTCACCTTCCACGTCGGCTGATTTCCGAGGCTCGGTCGTGCGCTGGAATTGTTCTGGAATGCATAGATTTTTTTTATTTTAGAAAGTCATGAACAAAAACTCTCAAAGTGAGGCTACATAATAAGGCTACCACGATTTATCAGCAGGTAAACAACTATATAGATCATGGATTAATTGTTCGGAGATCTCTTGACCCCAAAATGGTCTAAAATCTTTTTGAGCCTTTCGGTCACAAGATGACAATCAAATTGATTTTTGTTACCTTTCAGGGCAGACGTATATAGGACCACAAGGCCGCCCAGGGCGCAACTGACCACCAGCAGGAGCACACACAGACCGATTTCCGCCACCGTCCATCCACGTTTGCCAGGTTTACTCGATTTTTCCATGATGTCCATTTGGCTTTCCGATTTGCCCATTCTCCTGACTGGAACCTCTATAGGAAAAAAAACAAACAAAAAATTGATTATGGGACCCTTACCTCTTGACTATTTTAAGGACATACGAGCCTGACCTGGTAAATGGCTTAATTCTGTAAAAATATCTCAATAATAAGACTGTTCTTGTTTTGTTTCATACGTTTCTCTTGTAAAATTATCAATACAAAATATTTACTGATATTTTCCTTTACAATCTTTTTTAAATTGGAAAAATGTTTCATTTTATTCAACTGTCAAAGATTACTGGTGAATAACGTTGCTTTTAAACTTCAGAAAACCTAAATGTCACTTGGCCAAGTGCATTTATAGACACCAAATGCACTTTAGATTATTTCCGCTTGGCATAAGTATAGAGTCGTTACTTTTCCCCGCTCGGAGTAGCGTAGAATTTTTTTGCACAGAGTTGAACATTACATTCTTATCGCTGCTTTCCATGTGTCTGAAATAATTTGGCGTTGAACTGAATGTTTTTGCGAGCAGTCATTTCGCTATTAAAACTCGCACATACACACATTAAGCTTGGAGCCATAAGCCTATTTCAAGGGAGCTCATTTGCATACTCCATAATTACGTGCGCGCCAAGTCACCTTTGCGTCGTGGCCGGTCCGGTCGAAAGGACAATGTCGAGCCATCTACTGTGGTATTGCCCACCACCTGTTTCCTTCATCACACTTGCCCTATCATTTGGCCTGACAGTAAATCACGGCGTCCCACCGCGCCGGCCCATTAGCCCTCCGCATACCACCCTAAACCCTTCGACATCCCTACTTATGAATACTCATGGGTGAGCGAGAAGGTCGGGCTCATTAGAAAGGCATCAGAGTGCACCAAAGCGTGTCTGTCTGGTCTTCTAAAAGTGTGAAATGGAAGCCTTTTGTCAAGTCTTGTTTTTAAACACATCCATGTGAACTTATTGGCCAACACACTGCCTAGAAACACTTTTTGAATATGGCCAAACATTTTGCAACTCATTCATTCAAAAAGTCAAATCAGCTTGTCAATTCATGCAAACGCTTCATTTTTTTCACAGCTGGTGGAACCAGATCACAAGAATATTTGAATGAATTTGAGGATAACAAGTTCAAAACAAACTACGACTGCCTGGATCCCTGAAAAGTATCATCACCCCAAAGACATGGCAATTACACCTGAAGAGGATGCATGACTTCTACTGGCAAACTTTGAACCTACAGCCAATGGTAAGTCTGCTTTTAATTACTTGAAATAATATCAAAACCGGTTCCAAGGATCAATGTGTATACATTGCAGGAGTTTACCTACCAAATTTTCTTCGGATTCACCCATGAATAACTAAAGATTATCTATTTTAATGAATGTCCTCTCAAAGAAAAACAGTTTTTCAGTACTCTCTAATTCGGCGCTCTCTACCAGGTGTCCAAACAACTCCCCGTAGGCCAACTATGGCCAGCTGCCTAGTTTTTATTGGCTCACAACTAAGGATGACAATATTACTGAATATGGCCCGCACAAGAAGCTTAATTTCAGCCTCTTTACATTCTCTATGACCAATCAGCCTACCATGCATGTCTTTAGAATGTCGGAGGAAACCGGAATACCCTGATAAAACCCACACAGACCCGGGGAGAACATTCAAAGTCCACACAGGTGACCCGACCTGGATTTGTACCCAGGTCTGTGTTTAAAGTCATACACACAGATAATAGACAATAAACTAGAAGTCCCGCTTTTTGCCATGTTACCACACATTGTTAATAACAGAGAATAAAAAATAAATATAGGAGGAAAATGTACTAGTGACGGACAAAGCCAAAAGATCATTACTCAACCATCTCTTCATTTTAGTTGACCGCAGCTTGACGGCAGAGCGCAACTGATAACGCTTCCAAACGTTGTGCTGGCTAGAGGCACAAACTAATTAGCTGTTTGCTAAAGGTGTCGTCGCATAATTTCAATTTCTCCACATGACTCCAAAATGAATTGAGTTGATGATATCTGTTCCCTGTGGATAAATGTGATTGAAGCTTCACGTTTGGTTTATGTGGAATAGTTTTTTCTTTTTATCAATGCTGATTTTCACATACATTAACTCAAATCATATTTTTTTTTTGACATGAGAGGAGTTCAAACAGTATATTGATTATTGTGAAGAATCTTTTTAAAGGTTTGATTAATGTCAGGTATTATGGACTTAAAAAAAAAACTTTTTCAGGGCTTATACTAGCGTATTAGTCATTCTGTCATTTGAAGTATTACTTGAATATATATTTTTTATATATTGATCATTATATGTCACATTTTATATCTCAAACATGTTATCATTTTAAAATCTCACTTCAGTTATTTTATAGCTTTGCAAAAGATGTATTTTGAATTGACACATATCTTAATGAAATATTTGATCAAATTCCTAGGCAGCCAAAAATATCCATTATCAAAACAATACACAACCAAGTCTATCCATATTTCCTTTAAAATATGAAATATTTTTCAACTGACCTGTTTTATTAACACTCATTAGTCATTAGGAAATGATACACGCACACTTAGAAACATTTTTCTACATGCATATGCAATATTATTTGTTACAAATATTTTTTCTAAACTTTTTTTTATATTTTAGACTTATGAAACAATGTTAGTTTTTTTTTTTACATATTGCATAGCTTGTTTCAATTCATGCAAATAATGAACAAAACAGATGTGCATTTTTAGCACCGTCAACTATGATTAACCCGCATTATTATTCTTTTTTTTTTTTTTTCTATCCCCTTTAGGCTATCCATTACACTTATGCAAAGTTTCCTTATCACTGATGTTAATGATCATTTTTTGGGGGGTAATTTCCTTTTAAATCATGACATTTACTAACTAAACTTTTCAAGCTACAGCACAGACATTCAACATGAAAAAAATGCAATTTTACTCGCCCATTCGGAGATCATTTTCACCTCAAATAATGAAAAGTGTACTCAAGGAGAATTTTTTCGAATCAAAATGGAACTATGAATGTTAGAAAGTACCACAAAAGATTGCGTTCATGAAAATTTAACACTTCACATTGACTTTTGCCGCTCCCACCCCCATCTTTTTTCCAATCCTCGTTATTAGACGTCACCCCGGCAACGAAAAACGGCGTCTTACCTTTGAACGGGGACGCTGCAGGTGGGCGAGCCGTTCCCCCCCGCCACCGTGCAAACTCTCACACCCCCCCTGCAGCAGACGCGCACGCTAATATCTCAAAACACCCCTGCTGAGTGAGCATCCACTCAGAGCTGGTGTGTGGAGAAATGAGTCCGTGCTGCGGTTTGCTCGAGGGGGAGATCCACTTGTGAGCCAGTGTGCCGCTTGGGGGGGGGAACAAGGAGGCGGTGGATATGCTATGAGAGCGAGGGAGGGTGAGAGAGAAAGAGAAAGAGAGAGAGAAAGAAAGGGGGAGGGAAAAGGTGCATTAGTATTTGATAAGAGGAATGAGCGCAGTATTCCCCCAGTTTTCACGGTTTTTCACGTTTCGTGGTTTTTGCAGTATACCTGCAAAAAATGGGAAACTACTCGAGGTGGGCTCAAGTGAAATCAATTTTCATTCAAATATTGATTAAAGTTCATCTGCGGTTGCCATTGATGATGATGATAGATGTCAAATTCACGTTGACTGGGAACAATTGGACAATCTATCGCCATTGATGGTACCGAAATGTGATCAAGTCTGTGATAATAAATGGCGGCCAGCAAATTCGTGGCATGAGACTCTTGAGATTTCATCTAATTTTCTGAACCACTTTAGCCTCACTAGGGTTGCGGGGGGTGCTGGAGCCTATCCCAGCTGACCCCGAATTGGTAGCCAGCCAATCGCAGGGCACAAGGAGACAAACAACCATTCATGCTCACACTCAGGAGCAATTTACAGTGTCCAATCAGCCTACCATGCACGTCTTTGGTAAATGGGAGGAAACCGGAATTCCCGGAGAAAACCCATACAGTCCCGGGTAGAACATGCAATCTCCACACAGGTGGACATAACCTGGTCTAACCCTTGGGATTAATTGGGATTAATAACAGATTCAATAATATTTGATTCTTTCAAATGAAGAACAAATAGTGTTGTCAGAAAATGCCAATACTATTAAAAATACCACAAAGCTATTTATTTATGTATTTGTAGTGGCACTGTGAAAGAGTGGTTAGCACGTGGCTCAACAGTTATTAGATCGCAGGTTCAATGATGGCTCCAGCCTTCCTGTATGTTCTCCTTGCCAAATGTGTGGGTTTTCTCCAGGTACTCTGGCTTGCATTTGTATACACATATATGTCCATACACATAGTCAATATGTTGTCTCCAAAACAACCTCCATAAAATCAGCTGACCTTATCTGACCTTAAAATTGATTTCCACCCAGCATTAGGCACTCCTACACAGTCTAAGTAGATTAAATACATGAGTTTCCAATACTTTTTCAAATGGATCTTATTTTTATGATCTTATCCTCTTGCCCTAAAGCGGCCTCCAACTGCACGTTTCCCCAAATTTGCCTCATCACCACCACATTATCTTTCCTCATGATTGGCATGATGAGGCTTGATTAAATTCTCTAATTAGCTGATCACCGAGAGCAGCCGGCTCAGGCGAGCAACGACCTTCAGAGACTTTTTTTTTAGCACATTTTAATATGCAGCATGATACGGATTGTTGAGATGTCACTGCTGTGGAATGATGAGTGATGAACTGTACTGGGCCAAGTACACCTTTGCAACAGACTTAAAATTTGATGAATGGACGAGGGGAAGCTTCACTTCCAATATTCATCGTCTACAGGATTTGGATTATGAATAATACATAGATACAAAGGTCTCAGACATGCATGCGCTCAAGGGGCCAATTGTGGCCCACATACCGATATTTTATGACCCCTTGTTTGACATCCCAATCTAATATTAGTGTTGCCCGCATGGATTTTGCCAGGGGCAATAAAAAGAAATTCAATATTAGTTATTCAATGTAAGGATCCGTTTTGGGGGAATTGATGATTTAAATAGTTATAAATAATAGAAAAATGTCAATTAAAATAAAATATATATATAATTCTGAAGAAAATCAAATCCATTAAAATTCAGGGTGTCCCCCACCTCTAACCCAACCGAAGTCAGCTGGGATAGGCTCCAGCACCCCCTGTGACTCTAGTGAGGATAAAGCAGTTCAGAAAATGAGATGAAATGAATGCATGTCCACCTGTCAATGGGTATTCCTTGTTTTGCTAACTACCATTTTCCTTTTTCCTTAAATATGACCATCTTGAGGGTGTCTAAACATTTGAAGCTGGACTTAAATGAAAAACCAAAGTCACCAAAAGCGTTTTGACTCGGCGCAAATCAAGTGCTATAGAAGACTGACTCGCTCTCTCTATCTCTCTCTTTCTCTCTTTTTCTCTCTCACGTTGCTTTTCTTCTTTTAAAACTTGCGGCTTCTCCTCAGCCAGCTGTGTTTTCCTTGCTCGGCTCACGTGTTGCTCCTTCGACTAGTAATATGTGACCGCCCGTCACGTTTACAGCAATTATATGTCTGCTTTTGATCGACTCCTCGATTTTAAGGTACACCGATACTGACTTAAAAGTGTTTTAATGACCACAGAGAGCCTGCTGTGTGTAGGTTTTTTTTTTTAAGTATAATTGTCTGAAAAATCCAAAATTGGCCTTCCAAAAATTGCGACTTATACTCCGAAAAATACGGTCATTTTAAGACTAATCTCTGCTATTTTTCCACTCAACTATCTTTATTTTTTTACTTGCCGTAAAAATATTTTCAGATCTACAGTGCTAAAGTGTATTTTTATTTTCTTGTATACCACTTTTTAATTCAATTCAATTTAAGAAAAGACAAGTTGAGTTGCGATTGATTCAAATTAGGAGCCCGTCCGTGGGTGTGTAGACTTTCGTTAAGGGGGTGCGATAGCAACTCGGTAGCGTCTCCGCTGATTTACGACTCACTTTTTAATCCCCCATCCCCAACGTGTTGGGCCCATTAAGCGGCCCTGTGGTGGAATATAAAGCTTAATTGAGGTCACGGTATTGATAGACTGCCCGCCATTAATCAGTCGCCAAAACAGTGGCGTAAACACACAGTGGGTAAACGCGTGAGCGTACATAATAACTATTTTTTTAAATTGAAATAAGTGTGCCGCCATATTGTGCGCTGTGGCAAGATTACAGAAGAAATGTAAACATTTCTTTCAGTCAGCTGGACTTTCAATTGAAATGTTTTTGCGGGACAACAATATACTGCCTAACTCAGAGTCTAAAATTAAAAAGAGTTTAAAAAAAAAGGCCAATCCGATTCCCTGGGTTCTCCAGCTTCCTCTCACATTGCGCTAGCACTAATCTCCTTGATCTTAATGGCATCAGGGCAGTGCCGATGCAGGAGGGCTGCACACCAAATCGATCTGTTGGCTCTTGCTTATCGCCCAACAACCTTTCACTCCAAAATCCGCAAATCCCTTCAATATTTTCAGCTCGTCACCTTCCCTTTTCCGTCAGCAGATGCCCATTCTCTTTTTTTCCTCAAAATGGACTTGATTTCCTGAGACTTAAGAGACAACTCTTTCAAAGCACTTTATTTTGAAGTGGCAAGACAAAATAGGAAAACGAATGAATGTCACAAAAATTCTGCATCAATTTTTGCATGAGAATGAATATTACAGAATAATAATACAACAGAATTTGTATCACTATACTATCAGAATTTCCAAAACTGTGACTCATCTCATTTTCTGAACCGCTTTATCCTCACTAGGGTCTCGAGGGGTGCTGGATCCTATCCCAGCTGACACTGAATCGGTGGCCAGCCAATCGCAGGGCACAATGAGACAAACAGCCATTCACGCAGGCCCGGGGAAAACATCACACAGGTGGACCGACCTGGATTTGAACCCAAAACTCCCCCTGTTAGGCCAACGCGCTAAGCACTCAGCTGCTGGGCCGGCCTAATAAAATAATCATACATTTGAAATAATTTATATACATAAAACGTAACATAAACACATGACATATCTATTCTGACCATTTTGTAGTGTTTTTCTTGGCTACAGTGTGTATTTCCCTATCCAATCAGATCTTTGCTCCATCTACAAGTTGCTATGTCAATCAAAATCTTATCAGGGCCTTTTATAAGCATGGTTATTTTGTATCTGGAAACTATATGGGAAAAAATGTCTACTGTAAAGCCCAATGCTCCTGGAAGAATGAACCTCGTTCACCATGTAAACAAGCATGTCATGATACATAATGACCTCACTCATGGTAACACAACACGTGACAGGTAAAACACGCGTATCTACTCCTGCGGTGGGGGAAAAGTAACATGCAACATGTCCCGTAAAAAACGATCTGGGAATAATATCCATCACTAACTAATCCACTAATGTGTGGAAATCACATTTTTGGTTGTCACAAGACTACAATGTTAAATTTTGAACTACTACAAGGGCCTGCCATCCACTTAGGATGTGGACATCATTTTACTCAGAAACTACATCATGTAAAATTGATAACTATTTGTTTTTGACTCATCAGGTCCCAATTAGTAATCAATAAAAATGCATGCCTTGCAAGATTTTAGGTCTTAAAAGGTTAAAGCTGACCATCCGTGTCCACGCTCATGATAAGGTGCCACAGGGTCAGGAGCGCGTGCCGCTAAGCTCCGGTGGGCGCCCCCTTCGCCTCCCCCCGCCGAGCCAACCCCGCACGGCAGCCACTCAGTATTCCGGTCACGGTTAGCCGAGCAGGCCCAGTCCCGTTTTGATTAGTGGACCGCCCCGGCGCCCAGTTGCACCCCATTATGGGGCGACGGGGGCAGTCGCCAGGTTGTATATTCCTCCCTGCCTGTCCAATTAAACCCCCCGCTGGTTGGCCACCAACAATTACGGCCTGCCTCTTTCGCTCATTAATGGCAGATGTACAACAGCAACATAAATTTAATTTAAAAAAAGAACGCTCTCCTTATTTCAGATAAATAATCAAAGCGGAGTAGAGTGGGGTGGCAAGGGGGGTCGTGGTGCTTTAATGTTTTACAACAACAACAATTTAATTTGCTATAGTAGTACTGTATGTGAATAAAAGTAAACAAAAGAAAAATATTTTATTTTTTTAAGAACACAACAGCAGCAGCTATTTCCCACTGTATTTGAATTAAAAGTATATTTATATAGACCATTATTTTATCCTCATAAAACAATCTCCCTAGAAATAATCCAATGTATAAACAAAAATAATTTCATATGACAATTATGTCTGATTCATATTTGGATTTTTTTTAGAATTACTTTATTTTCCTTTTTGTGTTAATACAGTTAATATTAAATTATTGTTAACATCACCAAAACAAATGACTATTAGGATTATGCTCCCATTGTAACCATTTTTTTTTCTCCCATTAGCACCTTGGCCTCGCAGGCCACTAATTCAGGGTGTCGCCCGCCTCTGGCCCGAAGTCAGCTGGGATAGACTCCAGCACCCCCCACCACAACCTTTGTGAGGATAAAGGGGTACAGAAAATCAGATGAGGTAATGTACTAAAGTAACTTAACCAAGTAACCTTTCCCGTTTAGGATGGGGGGTATATTTCATCATCAATATTTGTCAGATATGTCTTTATTTACCCTATTAGATACAAAAAAAATAACATTTGAATTCATTGCAAAGGCTGCCCTCTACCGTTTGCTTGGTTTAAATTTGAACGTGTTTGCCGCTTTAAGGGTTTGCCCGACAAAGCATGATGGGTAGAGAGCTGTTAGCCAATCAGATTATGAGGTTTGGTGTTGGCATGGAAACGGCCTGAAGGAGGCCTTTTCAAAACGGATATACGAAAGGTACTATGTCGTCACTTCAAAACGCGGAAGAAAAATGTTAGCGTATTTGATGTCGTGTTCTTCAAAATGATGTCAATAGAGTGAAACGATTATGTTTAGGTAACGTAATCAACATTTAATCATTTTGTCGTGAGGCAACTGTAAGGTGTGCAAGGGAAATGAAAAGAAAGTGCAAAGGTAAGTTGTTAAAATTGCTTTTTTTGATGCAGCTCAAACGAGTTTTTGCACATTTTCTGTGGAAACCTGCAAGCTACATGCATACCTGCAAGTCAATGCAACGATCAAGTTTGAATTTAGCAGAAATTGAGACTAGTGATTGCAATCGATAACCGTTGTGCGTTGTGCAACAAAAATAAAAGAAGGAAAATGCAAATCTAAAAGACGTTATTTCCAAACAGCTTTTCTTTGACCCTTTTTGGAATGTCCAATATCGACATTCATCAAACCATCATGATATAAAAAGACAGTGATCAAATATTAGACATCTACTCAAAAGTTCCTTTTTTTCCCAAAATGCACGTAATGTAAGCAGTGGTTGCCAACGATTAAACACTTGAATTATGATTAATACCATGAAATACTTGCGATTAACTGCTATGAATCACATTGTACACACACACACACACACCAACAGTGAATTTCAAAGTAGTACTATAAATATATCTACGAAACGATCATTAGATCCCCAAGTAATAGGTAGTCTTTATGCATAAAAGTTTTTTTTTTATAATTTAAGAACAAATTAACAGATTTTTAACATTTTACTCCTCAGAGAAACATGTGACAATCACCTCTGATATTTTTGACCAACATCTTCACACTCCAAGTCCAACTCCATCGACATCTTGGGCATCTGAAACATCGGAAAAAAGTACTGCATCGCCACGCAAAAATGGCAGCAGTGAGACTTTTACTACTAAATCATGTCCAGCGCCACAAACCAAAAGACAGGTGAGCAAAAAAAAAAAAAGAAGTGCTGCAGGTGAAGATGTTTTTTGTTTTTGTAAACTGTGCATCACTTTTTCCCCCATTAGAACAAGCAGCAAAACAGGGCTGAAGTCACTTTTCAGAAGGATAGAATCCCAGAAGAATCCGCTTTGGATGGCAGCCCTCGTTTGCGGCCGTTACTTGGATACGACTGGATAGCGGGTACGCATCATTAACTGATAGCTGCCATTGATTAAAGGAGGTGACTTTTATCAAAACAGCCCAATAACCAATTCTATTTGTCACTGCACTCTGTTCCTTCTTAGGTGTTCTTGATGTGGAAAAGACTTTGAACGAACGCTCGGAGGATTTCTACAAGGAACTACAAGATTTTCGAGCGCAAAATAAAAAGGAGTGCATCCACCAGCCCAGAGACAAGTCAGTTAGTTATATATTGCATCAGCTGCCTACTTATAGTCGTTTTCAGCTAACTTGTGATCAAATGGATTAAAGCAGGGGTGTCAAACTGATTTCACAAAAGGCCAAGTGGATTATCCAGTTAGTTCCAACCATTACAATTTTCTGCGCCAATAAAGTAGCGCTTGATTGCAATCAACGGATTACACATGCAGGAAATCAGATTGATGAAAATGTTTTCTTTATTGGTTGGAAAGAAAACTTCCACCCACGTGGCACTTTTTGGAAATGATTTGACCCTAGCGCACTGGTGTCAAAGTGGTGGCCCGGGGGCCAAATCTGGCCCACCGCATCATTTTGTGTGGCCCAAGAAAGTAAATCATGACTTTATCTGTTTTAGGATCAAATTAAAATGATAGATGTATATTATATTTCCTGATTTTTTTTCTCCCCATTTTTAAATCAATCATTGCAATTTTTCATCAATTTTCTGTGTTTTTAGGTAAAAATCATCGTGCAAAATTTAAAAATATATATATTTTAAATATATTCACAATAGAAACTATATTTAATGAATTAAGCATCTGGAATACCACCTCAGGATTTTTTTTTAAAGTTTTAGTCAAATTATTGTATTACGTATTTTTTTCTTTTCAGTTTAACCAATGTGGTTACGTTTCCCCTCGTATAGATCTAGCCTAGAGGAGCCCCCTCTCCTGACACTGTTAGCAGACACCGACTGCCTGGGCGAGGACAAGGATGCCCATCAATGTAAACATCATCTTTTGCCTATGACAACTAATATGTTAATAAT
The DNA here is from genome assembly GCF_051989575.1 of Stigmatopora nigra. NCBI lineage: Eukaryota > Metazoa > Chordata > Actinopteri > Syngnathiformes > Syngnathidae > Stigmatopora > Stigmatopora nigra. Next base: position 11,458,047 of record NC_135517.1, on the reverse strand, counting down.
CCTCACTCACGCTACTCTTTCCCCAGGCACATTCTTGTACACGGTGAACAGTCGGTTGTTCCCCGTCCCTGTACACTCACAGGAACGGTGTCCCGTGTGCAGACGGCCAAAATCGGCTCACCCGCACACTCGAGACAAACCAGCTCTCGTCAGGTAACAACAGGGGCAGTCCTACACATATTTTGTTTCCACCAGGAAATATAAATAAATGTATTTGCTTTTCAGGGTCAGCATCCCTCGCGCCACCGTTTTACCACCTTACGAGTACAAAGCGCATCGCCGGAAAAGCTTCGATCCGGCTGACAGTTTGGGGTTGCCTTCTGTAAGGGGAACAGTCTCAGCACGTCATAGTACGAGTAGGATGTTGTTAGTGGTTTTTCATGTCTTGTCTCTTGTTGTTTAATAGCATTGCCTCTTGGGTTGGGCCAACAATGTTCGTAGCGGCTACGATCCACCCAGCAACCTAGACTTACGGAGTCATCTGGAAAAGAGAACTGAGACATCACAGGTGAGAGCCTAATTTAAAATGAGACCAGTGATTAGTGTTATTATTATTTTTTTTAGAATATTTTTGAAAATACTTCCTCTATTATTGGAGTGCATGTTTTGGTTGAATAAAATCCCCAAAGAAGTAGAAAGTACTTTTTAGTTAAGACTTCTCATTGTTACTGGTACTTATTTTTCAGGAACAAGTGACAAGAAGCCCTCATCCTGGCCAAGTGCCAATTGTTACTCCAATGGCCCGTCACCAATTCCAGCATTTTACCCCAAAAAGAAAAAAGAAACGACCTTTAATGAAAAGATGAAGCTTCAGCTTTTCTCTTTCATGCTTACATGTAATATATGTCAAGCCACATCAATTTAATGTAGTGACCATTTTATTGCACCGTGCAGATGGCACAAATGGATTAAGATGGAAATGCTTTGCATTCAATAAATAATATCAAATTAGCTTTAGTTGTCAATACAAGTGCTCCGAAAGTTGCTTTCAGGTTTAGCCTGACATCACATGGGAGGTAAAGGGAGGGAAAAATAAGTGTAAATAAAAGAAAAAATACACCAAAATATTTTTATGCATGCTTTGTACATTTGACATTGGCTGCATTAACAATATTAATGAAAATGAACACGTACTCTTCATCAAAACTACTTGGAAGCAACAACTGTGAGAAAGTATCGACTTTGAAGACAATGTCCAGGTACTCTTAGGCAATTCCCATGCAGTATGCAGAAAGCAATTGACGCAATAACGCTTTTTTTTGTGTGTTCTAGTGATTCCAATGGAGAACTGAGTCAGTTTCCCCCCTAAGCTCAACTCTCGAGGGGGAGGAATCGCACACGTGACTGGGTGTGTTTGAGTGGCAGCCTTATTTCCTTCCAAACAACTACAAGCAAACCAAAAACTCTTGTGTTGAAGGTTGTTACAGGACACGATGAAGGACGCCCTGGTGCTGATGGTGATCATCCTGAAAATTCTCACAATCCAGGTGTGCCCTTTTCTAAAGTTTGTAGTGTTGTACAATACAAAAATATTCATTTTTTTTAAATACTTTGGGACTTTTTTGTGTGCACAAGTCTATTGATGTACCTATATTTCTTACAAAGTTACAAATATTCTTATCTAAAATGGGGCGAAGTAGATGATTTAGCATTCAACCTTTTTATTTTTGTTGGAATTCACTGCTAAAATGAGAACTACTCTTTTGTGGGGTCTGTTTCCTGTCACTCAACAATAACATTACTGCTGTCAGCATATTTACGTGTCACCAACTTGTCAACTAAATGCGTCTCAGTCAGTGTTTTGTTGCGGTCGCAAGCTTTTTCTCAAAGGCCTCCAAAGATGGCCGCGATAAAAGGCTTGCTATGCATCTTCAGATGGAGAATAAAGGCCATCTTCTCGTGGCTTTTGTTAGAGTCTGTGCAACTGTTTCAAGCAATTCAAATAGAAAATCAAAAGTAATTAGCAATCAATATGTACCCTTGTTGATGACAAAATAAAATGTTGTCTTGCAGGTGTCCTCACAGCCTTACCGTGTGGAGTCAGATGTTAAGTGTAACAACCCGGATGAAGAATACTTGTTGGAGGCTTTGAGTCTGTGTTGCAAAAAGTGTGCTCCTGGTAGGTTTTGCAATGTGTTTCTGGGTAACAAACACACACGCAATATAACCTATTATGTTGTATTACTCCAGTAATGTTTTCTATTGAAAAAAGTGTGTAGTATTATATATAATTGAAATGTTGAGTCATATTGGTAAAGTAATCATAGTTTCAGCAGTATAAAGTATTTTAATTTGTGGTTCAGTAATAGTCATTTGGACTTGAGTTTAAAAAAAGTTTGATTCAAATAGAGTATAAATAACATAGTCAAAAGGCGGCCTGGCCATTGAGTGGTTAGCCGGTCGGCCTCACAGTTTAGGGGTACTGGGTTTGAATCCCGGTCAGTCCTCCTGTATGGACTCTGGTTTCCTCCCACATCCCAAAACATGCATGCTAAGCTAATTGATCACTTTAACCTCAGTATGAGTGTGAGTGTGGATGACTGTCCATCTCCTTGAGAGGACAAGCGGTACAGAAAATGAATGTATGAACATACTACACATAACAATCTAAAGTGATGAAATGTGTTGAATTTTACCGCAGGCTGGCGACTGACGCGTGAGTGCAATCTTACATCAGAGACCGTCTGCGAGCCATGTGAACACGAACAGTACATGGAGAGTTGGAACTACGCACGGAACTGCTTCCCTTGCTCTAAATGCAGAGCTCGTTAGTACAACTCTTTTCCAAATTGGAGCTGTTTTGTATTGTATTTGGTCTTTGTTTTCATCAGCAATTTTGTTCAGACAAAGGCCTGCAGTTCGCCCAAGCGTGCTCACCTACCGCCATGTCCAAGTGTTTGTGTCGACCCGGCATGTACTGCGTTATGGAGTCTGATGAACAACACTGCACTGCCTGTCTGCAGCACAAGAACTGCAAAGCTGGTTTTGGAGTCTTTGTACCAGGTGCCAAGATTCTTACCCATTTCAATGGATTATAACCTGTCATTATATATATATATTTATATAAAAAATGTTAAGACACCCGGGATTTCAAAGAATCGAACTGGTTTGGACGTCTAATGCCGTCAATGGCCCCAAGAAGTTAACAAGGAATGACCCGATTGTTTTGTTTTCCAGGCACGGCCGACTCAAACGTCAAGTGCAAGCAATGCGTCAATGGGACCTTTTCCAATACATCTTCTGCTACGGAACCGTGTCGACCTCACACAAAGTGAGTCATGTGTGTGAGTGATCGTCCACAACTTACTTATCAGACGTGTTTTGCACGCAGCTGTCACGGAAGGCCCGTGTTAAGAGAAGGCACTTTGACAACGGATACTCTTTGCAAACTGGACTGGCAGAGCGAACATGGCAAAGAGACGACTGCGGACCCAACAAGTGCCGTCTCGAGTTGGGGGAAGCCTTTGCTTGGACTGGAGGTTTTGGAGGGGTCATCTCGGTTGACACAAAGTCCGGGAGATGATAGTGAAAAGGGTAAGAAACAAGTGAGCACTAAGCCGCGATGATGGAATTTAGTGTAAACGTGTTTTTGTGTTGAACTCAGTTGCAGCAGTCGCCAGTATTGTTGCGGGAGTCGTGCTTCTCGTGGTTGTGGTCGTCCTACTGCTGCTTCTTTATAAGACATCCAGGAACAAAGGTTTGTTTTTTTCTTGACTTTAAAGGCGGCATAGTATAGCAAGGCTTTTTTCATTTTTATTTTTTAAATAGAAAATAGTATGATCATTCTCTAAATTGCACATCCTCACTTGAGGGTAAAGTGGCGCAGAGGTTAACTCACCGGACTCCCGTCTGGGAGACCTGGGTTCAAATCCCGGTTGGGACACATTTTCACTTAGTTGTTTCTGTGTACTTCTTGTCAAGACACTCAAATGATGACTAAGAAGTGTATCCACTTGGTGGCGCAGAGGTTAGTGCACTGGACTCCCGTCTGGGAGACCCGGGTTCGCTTCCCGCTGCCGACGTTTGGCTGATCACTACACCATGTAGTTCAGAAATTGGAATAAGAAGAAAAAAAAAAAGAAAAATCTTTTTAATTTAAATGAAACACTTAGTCATACTTTTCAGCAAAAGGTTATATTCCGAACTGCCTTCGGCAGTTCGGAAGACACTTGATGGACCTGTCTGTGCGAAAGGCGTTCTCGGGTCGGCCTTCGGCCGACCCTCGACCGCTTGCTTGGTCAGTGAACCGCCGACACCGGGAAGCGAACTCACGTTCTCTCGGTGCAAAGGCGAGTGTGCAACCCACTACACCAACTCGTGCCCCACTTATACATAGGTGTTGAAACGTTTTATCCAAGGAAACTGGGTGAAACACTTAGTCATTTTTTTGACAAAATGCTTCATCCACCACTGAATACTTATTCAGTTAGACACTTAGACATTAATACTTATTCTTTTACCTGAACAATTGTGGGAAAATCTTTGCCTGCATTGGGATTTGAACCCAGGACCTCAGTGGTGGCAGACTGATGACTTAGCCATTGGGCCACCACCCTCTGAGAGAAAGCAGTAGTACTTATACTTTTATCTTTTTAGTTTACCTGAATAATATTGGGAAAATCTTTGCACACACTGGGACTTGAACCCAGGACCACAGAGGTGGCAGACTAATGACTTATCCATTAGGCCACCACCCTCTGAAAGAAAGCAGTAGTACTTGTACTTTTATCCTTTTAGTTTACCTGAATAATATTGGGAAAATCTTTGCATGCACTGGGACTTGAACCCAGGACCACAGAGGTGGAAGGCTGATGACTTAACCATTGGGCCACCACCCTGTGAGAGAAAGCAGTAGTACTTATACTTTTATCTTTTTAAATTTACCTGAATAATATTGGGAAAATCTTTGCATGCACTGGGACTTGAACCCAGGACCACAGAGGTGGAAGGCTGATGACTTAACCATTGAGCCACCACCCTGTGAGAGAAAGCAGTAGTACTTATACTTTTATCTTTTTCATCTACCTGAATAATAGTGGGAAAATCTTTGCAAGCACTAGGATTTGAACCCAGGACCAAAGAGGTTGGAGACTGATGACTTAACCATTGGGCCACCACCTTGTGAGAGAAAGCAGTAGTACTTATACTTTTATCGTTTTCATCTACCTGAATAATAGTGGGAAAAGCTTTGCAAGCACCAGGATTTGAACCCAGAACCAAAGAGGTTGGTGACTGATGACTTAGCCACTAGTCCACCACTCTACAAGATTATGAAGTAGTGTTTGTCATTTTGTCTCTTTTCACTCCCAGATCATACTTAGTTCTTTATTGTACCTTCAAGTGGGAAAACTTGGGTAAGTTTGCAAAGCAGAGCAAACCAGGATTTGAACCCAGGTCCACAGAGGTGGAAGCCCAATGACTAATTCACGGGGCCACAGACTATATTCAGAGTAAATTCTTAGCAAATGGCAGAAGCCTGTGATTCTTCCAGTTCTTTTTTTGTCAGAAATGCTTGTTAACACAGTAGGAAGTACTGTTAAGCTTTTA